>NW_009220585.1:0-49759 GCF_000690835.1 Fulmarus glacialis | reverse complement strand
GGGGGGGAGGGAGAGAGAAAGAAAATACAAGTGGGTACGTAAAATGCCTTTGAATTGCTCTACTATTACAGTACTAGTAATAGCAGACAGTTAGATGCTAAGGAAGGGAGCAGCATGTCATGAGCCCAAAATGAAGCCCAGAATGAAGCCAAATACTTTTACTTATGCTCTCTAGGTAGGATTGCACTTTCCCTAAGGCAGATAGACCTTTGGAGACGTGCAGGTTGGGAGGCAAGTAAAATAGGTCCCATTTATGGTACTCAAATTAAGACCCTACCATAGCACTGTTAGGAAACATTAATCCTCCTATTCATGGCCTCAGCTGCACATGCCTCACTGATCCTGCCTGAACACAGGACCAGCGTGAGCCACCACAACCCCCGGAGCTGATGGTAAATGTCTGACACGTTCCAGAAATCTTTAGAGAAAGGTACCCGAAGATAAAAAGATGCAAGGAAAATATGGACAAATGTAGCAGAAGGCGGCGGAAAAATGAATAGTTACAGCTAAACAGTACATATGTCTATTTTAAAGCTAGTTTTCAATGTGATACAGCAACAAATAAATTATTATTTGTATGTCAGTGAATATAACCACTAGACTACCAGTGAAACCTGATCTGGCTTCGCAGGCAGAGTTTGTAAGAGGGAAAGCAAAGCTATTTATGCTAGTTGAGACTAGAGAGACTTGTGAGGAGACTTAAGAGATTTAAACAGGCAGCACCATGGTATATAAATTACACTAGTTACAAACACAAGATTATCCACAGTGGAATAAATAATTATTCATACATCCTGTTAGGACAGACTATCACTGCTCATTAAAAGACTCAAGGATAATTATGACTAAATAAACAAAGCTCCTTAAAGTGAAGTCGCAGCAAATATGCAATAATGATAACGTATATAAAAGAGAAATACGAAACAGTAATTAAAAAAAAATAAACTAACTTTTAAAGTGGTATAATTTGAAAAAAGAATACAGGGGTAAAGCAGATATTTCTGGAGCCTGTAAGGCAGCTCCGGTATCACAACTTCCAGCAGTAGCTTTCTGCAGGCAGAGTGAAGTGAAACAACAGGAGCAGCAAGTTTCACAGCTACTCTGCAGCGTGGTGTGGACAGCTGTGAAGCTGTCAAGAATCATATGGTTTGTGCTACTGCTCCTGCTCCAGCAAAGCTGGGGAGCACAGCTGAAGCAAGCACTCGCCGCGGGGAGGGGGCTGGGGGAACCCTTTGCTAAAGGGTTTGCTAACACACAGATGCAGAAGTAAAAGGCAGGAGCAGCAGAACATTCCCAGACCACAGCCAAGAGACTGTGGGGCTGAGATAGAGGGGAGAGATTATAAAAGAGGGAAAAAAGGTTTCACACTTTCCAGGGAGGGTAAGCAGAGGGGCTTCAAATGTATCGGGCACCCAAATACCTAGAAACAACCAGCGGCAGCGTACTCCCTGCCTAGCATCTGGATGCTAGAGAGACCCTCCGCAGGAAAGCCATGGTCCTCCACTTCCCAACATGTCATGTTTCTAATTTGTCATGCAGTACAAAGCGGCCAGTTCCTTCATGTTAGCCTTTTAGGTTTAAGTGCTCAGTAAATATTTTAAGTTATGTCTGTATGGGCAGAAGGTAGAGATTTTATTCCTATCATCTGAGGATTGCAGAAAGTGCTTACAAATCTACTTTCCATATGTCAATATGCAATTAGAGGATCTAAATCTGTGATGCAAGAAGAGCTCTCATATTGAAGATAACGAAACTGAGATACTGGCAACTCTTAAGATCAAACCTTAGATCATAATTAGCATATTTTCAGAACAGGGTAATTCAAAATGGGATAACAAGCAAGAGACAATGTGTCACATATCTTTTTATAAACCACTAATGAAAACAAGAAAGAGAAAGCTCACCAATACTCCATTTAAGATATATCTATGATGCTCCAAACCAAAATACAAATTCATCATTATCTGTAACTTCAACTTAATTCCTAAATTTTCCCAGAACAAATGCTACCTTTTTATATAGGTTTAAAATTCCGCCGGTGGTTTATTACCAGTAGGTGCTTATACAACTCACCTCATCCCAAAGGATTTCATACATCTGTATGCAACACAAATTTTAATACATGATGCAGAAAAAAAAAAAATGTTCAGAACAAATCAGACATACAACTGGGTTTAGGGGAATGTCGTAAGAGGTAATAAGGCTAATGTCTGAAGCTAATGTCTGTTCTTACCAAGCCATGAGAGGAGATCCAGACTTGGATCTTGTTAGAAAGATGGCTTTTCTAACAAGAAACATTGTCAATCTCAGCCCTTTGCCACAGCCATTTTCTTCTGCAAGTTCTTATTTCATCAAGTTGTCCTATTAGTGCCTCTTCCTCATGAAGAATTTACTCAACCCCCTGACAAGAATCTAAGATGCTAAAATCCTCCACAGTCCACATCCCGACAAAGGAAAACAAAATGCCCTCCAGCCAGTTAATCCTGGAGGAAGGGAGAAGAACAGTCACTATTTCCTCTACTTGACTGATGACATACAGTCATTAGGACTCATCCTAAACCAGAGACTTTCCCGTTGAAAGGAGTTCATTTCAACACATGCAGTATTGGGCAACTAGTTGCACAACATTAAATTACAACCAGAGAAAGAGAAACATCTTCTGGCTTGCTTGCAAATACTCAGTTAGAGAATTAAGGTAAAATTGACAGTCCCAAAACCTTTTATTTTTTTTAAACAGAATTATTCTAAGGCTGACCATCAGGATTACCAACATCTCAAGAACACCAAGTGCCACTGTAGTTTTATACTCCCAAGAGCAAGCAGAAGCCCCTCCTGGATCCTTCTGAGTTGGGAAATGGCACTGGGGTATCCTCTATCAGCCAAGGCTCCTTGACAATAAGCAGATGTGCAGACTGACTGACGTAAACATGTTTTGTTTATGTGGTGTCCTGTATCTCACAGATCTACACTTGTGTCTGCACGAGTACTGTGCTGTGCAGTGGAAATCTTCAGATTGGTCCACGTGAATTTGTGTAACCCTCAACAGTATCAGATATGCCCCCTCACTCTCCTGCCTATTTTTCATACCCGAGCAGAAAACACGACAGTCTGCAGTGATACGGGGCACTGCCATCCACCCGCCTCTGTATATACAGCTGGGGGAACAAATTTCCCTTCCTCATTTTCATAGGAATAACTCATTTGTGTGTCCCCAGAACCCTCGTACAGCTCAATGCCAAGGAAGACAGCAAGTAGCCTATGTTGAGCATGTCTACTGGTAAGACGCTTGAAGTTCTACAACCCTTTTAGTACTAAATGGTGAAGGAGGTGGACTGAAGAAAATCCTGCAGCCACCTGTTCTCCAGAAAGGTGTTAAAGATACCCTTCTTTCAGAAGAACATGCACAGGGGAATCCAAGCATCCTACAGAGATGAATGGAAACTGTCAACAGCAACAGAAATACAAACTCATGGATTCAGCTCAAGAGATGCTCTCCTCTTACCTCTTCTCAAATCCCTCCCAGCCTACTGTGGGACACCAATTATCAAAGAATTTTTACTATGCACCCACCTTTTCAACCAATCTCATTAAAAGCAGAGGTCGTTGTTGCTGTCTGAACAGGAAAAGGCAATGGATTATATCTGAGAAAATCCAAGGCATGGCAATTCCAGTAAGATCCACTAGCTATAACCGTCACCTTAACATTAAATACTAAGTTACAGATGATCACTACTGCCATTTGCTATGATAATGATTACACTAAAGTTAAAAAAAAGAAAAATTGGAAAGCATAAAAATAAAGATCTATTGCATTCATGCTTTGGGTTGAAAAAGAAGGTGAAGAGGATATAATTTGATTTTTGCTATGATTTTGTGTTTTTAAAGGAATTATGCAATAATTTTCCTCAGTGTCTGGAAATGCCTTCAGGATGTCTTTTTCACACACACTTTAGCAGGTGAAACTGAGAAGCATAAAACCTTGGGCTGTGTCAGCAAAGTTGTTACAGAAATTTAAAATGTTTTTAACATCTATTTTTCACAATTAAACTTAAGCTCAGTAAAATGAAATGGAGTATTTGGGAGCAAAACAGAACTTCAGAGCATTGTTTGTACTGATTACCGAAGCAGACTGATGAGAATTGGCCTTGAGAATTCTTCTCCGCCTAACCCTGTCAATAGTTTTAACGTATGTTAAAAGGCTAAATTAAACGCTGCAGGGGACCTACTATTTATTTAGCTATGCCAAGTTGTGCTAATGCACAAACTACTTTGCCTTCACTCTCGTTTTATGTTGTGTTATTTAAAGAGTAAATTGTTCTTCTCCTTAGTGAAGATGCACCATTGTATCATTGATGTAAATTCAAATCAAGACCTGCAAGCTGGATTTCAAGTGAAAAAAAGAGTTCTGGCTTAAAACAATGCCAGGGGTCTGCATTAGTGTAAGTTCTAATATATGTGAGACATTTACAGAGGTGAAGCTGTTCTAAAACTCAGGGGTTTAGATTAAGCTTTTCAGCTTCATCTAAATATCCTGTAAATATCTGGACCTCAACAATGAAGAAGCTTGAAAGGAAACCACCGAAGAAAACTCATTAGGTGATGCGTAACAACTTCACATTGATACAGGGTTAACAACCCAATAAATCACCCTTCTGAATGAATGATTCTAAGGACAGAGAAGGATGAAAAGTGCAACACAGAGATACCACGAAGAGAAAGATGCAAAAGTTCTCAGCCGCAAGCTATATTTAAGCGTTTGACATGCAAAGTGTTCTCTTTCCAATAGGAAATGGAATCACAGAACAACTTGAAATTTTGAAGTGGTTTGACACTATTACACTATTACACAGAGTTGGTTTTGAAATGAGTATTTAGCTCATGCAGCCCAATTCCTTTTAAAAAAGGAGGGCAGGAGGGAGTTCATATGAACTTCAGGTGAAGAATTTTAAAACTTTAAGTTTGCACCAAGCAATTAAATTGCATTAGACAATAATTGCTTTCCAATTTTTTCAAACCAGCACAGTTGGAGTTCTACAGCCATATAATCAACTTAATGATACTCTTCTCATCTGAAAGAAAGAAAACATTACGCTCCAAACACCACCACCAAAACAATACATTCTACTGACATTTTAAAATTTAAAAAATATGAAAATATGCTCTTATTCACCATCAATATATGTCAGCTTTAATTTAAATAAATGTTTAAAGCTTAGTTAGAATTTCACATACCCTAAATGCAGGAGGGGTTACCAGAATGCCAGTGCTGAATAAAGTGAATTTAGAGGTATACTCCAAGTCCATCTAGAAACCATTCTTTAATGTCCAACTGAACTGACTCGTACTCTCAAACAAAACTCCCATACAGAATGCAACTGTGAGCGTACCTGAAGGGTGATACTTCACACAATTTTGAGAAGTGATTTAACCTGTGAGTGATAAAACCCAAATAAAAAGGATGGTGGCCCGTATCTTCAGTGTGCTTTTGTGCCCAGAAAGTATTGTCTGTTCAAGTCAAATTCCCTCTCTTGGCAAATCAAAATAGATCACACCAAAACCTCATAAACCTTGTAGAGCCGGCAGCACCTTTTAGGAGGGAACTTGATATGAACGCTAAGGAGGGTTACTTACTATCTTACTATCTGAAAATTGGTGAAATTTAACACATACCAAGTCAGCTTTAAACAGTTGTTTTTCAAGAAAATTCCACCAAAATTGTTCAGTCACATTACTGAATGGAAAAACACACTGTTCTACATAATTCAAACTTTGTATTTTTTCTTTGGAAATATGTTTACAGAACAGATGAAATACAACAGAGTGGGGCTCTTCAGTCAAAACTGTGCTGGGTCAAATTAAAGGTTCATCCAGCCCCGTGTGGTCAGTGTTAGAAATAGGATAAGCAGATGAATAGGGGATATTAAAGAGCAGGGCAAACGTATGATACTACTCATGCCTCCCAGTATTTTCAGTTCAGGGCCTCCCTGAATTAGCTGTCATTCCTATATATTCAGTAATTCTCAGTTTCTCTTTCATTAACTTGCCCAGTCTGCTCTTGAACTCACCATAAATTTTCAGCAATCCACAACATCCTTTAGCAAGGATTTCCATGTCACTCTAGACAACTATCCACTGTGCAAAGAATCACCTCCTTTTATTTTGCATCTAACCCTTAAAAGTTTCATTGGACAACCCTCAGTTTCCTGCATTAAAAGAAACTGAACAGTCAATATATAGCCACCCTCCCCATGCCACCTATGATTTTGTAAGCATCTTATCTTCCTCCTTCAATCTCTGACTGACAGGTCCTAGCTTACTTAACTGTTCCCCATAGGAAAGCTACTCCGTGTCTTTGATCAACCTTTCTGCTGCTCTATGAAACTTTTTATGTTTTACTATATTCATTTTTGAAGTTACAGATACATTTTCTGTAACCCTATGAAAATTAGTCCAAACTCGTTTCTCCAAATGTTTCTAACCTCACCAAGCAGATCACATATGCTTAAGCAAAGCTTTAGCACATCAAAGCTACAAGGTCAAAAATTCTCTCTTCGCTAAGCATGCTCCATTCTCTCTCAGCCCTATGTGCGAGCAAACTCCATATGCACCATCCTCACCCTGTGAACGAACATCCTTCCGACAAAGGTTAGAGACACTCACAGGGATCACCTCTGCAACTACAGCTTAGGGATGCTGTGAGTCCAGATTTTGCCATTTAAATTACCTGTACTTTCAATCAGCTGTGAAATGGAAGCGAGGGAAGGAATGATGGGTGAACGGGCAGGACACGACAGAAGGCTTCCTGTGCGAGGGAAATGGAAGGTGATGGGGAAACAGGACAATTGACTGTAGGGCGTAATACAGACCACGCAGAAAGCCAAAGGAAGCCAGAAGAGAACACAGCCTCATCTGACAAGGAAAATGAACAAGAAAATGGAGAAAGGGGTAAGAAGAAATACCATGTCACAAACACCTGTCTGGGAGACACTGGAGACAGAGGGAAGGAAAATGGAGATCAGGCAAAGAGCCAAAAAAGAAGAAACCACAACTGAGTGGACACTGAAACAATGACTAGAACTGATGAGCAGAGACTAGGATTAGTCTATTTAGAAAAGTAAAGAGAATGGGAATATGATGAGTCATCAACAACATGAAAAAAGACAAGACTGACAAAGAAAGCTGAAGGCAAAAAAAAAACCAGAAAAGGTGACATTTGGAAGAAATGAGAGAAGTCGCCGTATTCACTCAACACTGGAACAGAACTAAAGATCCCAGACTCTTAACATCGCTTGCAATTAACACGTATCTGCGCAATCCTCTGACAAAGTAGGCATCCCATCCACTTCTGAGCTTGGTCTAGCTGGAACACTGTGTAACAAGTGCTGCTATCAGCCCTTCAGCATGGTCTGACAGACTGCCAGCCATGAAATCCTGCTCAGGGGATGCTTCTGCCTGTCTGACTGCCATCTCTCAGAGGAAAGAAAATCTGTCCAGTCAACAGACCTGACTAGGCTTGCTGCCCACCAGTGGCAGGACAGCTGCAAGTAAGCAGCAGGACAGATCCAGGCGGAGACAAGCAGCCTTAGTAGGATGGAAGAGAGACAGAAAAACTGCCTAAAAACATCCGAGGGAGGCTGAATGTGGGACTCCAGAAACCCAGAGCACCTGCTCACACAGGGCAGGAGGCATTTCTAAGTATGGTTTCTGTGGTCAGACCATACAGATTAATTCAAGGAGCAAAGGTCCGTGCAACTTAAAGGTGCGGTCATGAATGTCATTGATCATGGGTGTCAAATCCCACAAGGTGCAAGTTCTACATGAGAGCATTGAACACGTTATGGTCACAATGTCAATTGTTCAACCTAAGAAAAAGGCAGAATTAAGGCTGCCTGTGAAACCTTTCTTTGGCCCCATTTGTGCAATACGCCTTCTGCGCTTCAAGAACGATGCGGACCATCTGGAGAGAAGTCAAAACAGCGCTAAGAATCAGAGCTCAAGAAAACATCATCTACAAAGAAAGTATGAACAAATTCGGAATTTTTGTTATGAAGTAAAGCACGCTGGGGAAATAAACAGAGAGCCTTTTGCACAAATCCATCCTTCATTATCCTTGGCAGATGGTACAAGTAGTAATAGGATAAACCCAGAATGAGGAGAGTGTGGGTTAGATGTGAAGAAAGTGTTTCCAACAGTAAAAACAAAGAAGAGACTGGAAAGGACTGTTTAGGGAAGATCTGGAGTTTTTATTATTGGAAGACTTAAGAGCAGTGTATGTAAACTTCTGTCAGGAATGACAGCTGTAGATACCTGCCCTGGAAAAGGAGGTGAACTAGATGACTTCCAAAGGTCCCTTCCTGCCCTATGAATCTGAGGTAGAGCTCCTTTAACAACGCCATAAAATTCTTCTTGAGACCATTTCCCTAGTCAATGCATGAACAGACAGGATGGACAACCAGTAAATATTTAACTTTTTTCTCATTCTTCAGTGTGTGGTCTTAGTCTTTACCTACTGACAATATTCAAATTATGCCTCGCAAGCCAAATCAGTAATTTCACTCTGGGCTAGACTGGTCATTGATACAATGATGAAATATTACTTCACTATTATTAAATAATTTATTTTTGTAACACGAAGGAATGCTATCTCCACTTTGCAGATTTAGAAGTCAATCACTGGCTTCAGAGGAAGATACTGTGAACGCTTACATGGATCTAGATCTGAAAGTGTAAAAGCAAAATGCTGCAATGATTTCAAGTGCCCTGTTTTGTGCATAAGGTCCATTCTCTGCGGAAAGAATTCTTGTAGAAAAACATGCATGTAAAACTACAAAATGCATTGTAATACATGTGCATCAAAAGAAATAATCAGAGTTTCAAAATTAATCTTAATACTGGTACCTCCTAAAATACATGCTTGACTTTGCAACTTCAACAATTTTTTAAACATATTTTTAATATTAAATATTTTTCTAATTCCCTCCTGCCTAAAGATCTAGCTTCTCCTTCCACCACTGCAGTGTTACTCTGCCCAGATTATCTAATCTCTCTGCCATTCCACAACTTCTTTTTCCACTGAGTGTTGCTCTGAGTGTTGCAAGTTTTGTAATGCGCTTTCTTTGAAGATTTAAAAAAAAAAAAAGATAAGGAATAAAGATAAAGAAGTTCACTGCTCCTTTTTCACCATTTTCTTTGTTCACACAATCAACAGATGTTCGCCAACCACTTCTTTTCGATGGAATAAAGTACCCCAGCCCTCCATCTCCAGACTCCAAATTTGATTTTAGCAGCAGCCACAAAATAAGGGGGAATAGCGCAATTAGTCTGGAATGAAAATTACGTGCTTTGTTCAATTACAAGTGAAGCAGGAAAGCAGGAAGGTGTGTTGCCAGGGGTTTTTTTGTAGTTTTAGCAACAGTCTCACAAGAGCAGATATTTAGCAGACCAAAGTACAAAAATCAAAAAAGCTGTGTGAAAATCTCAGCTTTTACTTACTCATTTTAAGAATGTTCTGTCTTCATGATTATGGCAAAAGGACTGAACATGTGCAATTAATGCAATTTACAGTCTCCGAAAGCAGACGGAAAGTAAAATCAATCAAAAGGTGTTTTGTTCTTCTATGAAATTGTGTTTCTAGGCCATTCTCGTTAGCATTTAATGCTTGGAGTTGACAATGTGGGAAACAGAGGAGGAAGGTAAGAAGTGGGCTCTGCTGTAAGTCGCAGCCGGCTTCTGGCTGCTTGCCTGCCTCATGGGCTGCACTTCCCCTGCTCCCTGCAGGCAGCACAAACCAAGGGAGCAGACTCCTTTCGAAGAAGCTGGATTCCACTCAGCCATAAGCCCTGGGCTGACAGAAGCTTCTCACAAGGCTTATAAAAAGAAAAAGGGAACAACCGAAGGAAAAGGCTCCAAACCCCATGATGCTCACGATATGTAAGAGCTGTCAGCATTACTTTTACCACTGCCAGGCTTGATAGTTTATCTTTGCTTGACATTATTGCCCCTCCCCACATGTGGTCAGTAATTCACTCATTCCTTCTGAGCATATACACACACACGCCTCACCCCTTTCAGCCTCCCTACCCCAGTATGGCTCAGATACTATTTATTTTAATGGTTTTTAGCACATTGCTTTCTAAGCGCTGATCCTAAATCTGTTGTTAAATTCCCCACCCCAACCCCATTTGCAGTTAATAGTTCTCTTGGACTCCCATATTCCACCTCAGAAAGGTTCCCACATTAACCATCTTCTCTCTCGCCTTTCTCTTGGATGTTCTTCATTTAGCCTCAATCTCAGGAGGGATCCAGAGAAAAACACCACACAAGCCAAGCTTTGGCTAATCTCTCAGTTACTGAGTTACTGAAATCCCTATCCTAGTTCTGATATATCCTACTGTGTTCAAATCGCTATTTTTCAACAGCAAATTATTTAATTGTTTTATTTAAAAGACTTCATTTTATGCCCCATGTCCTGTGCTTCTCTAACTCCTTTATCTTCACTACCAAAGACAGAAACCCAGAATTGTCTTATACTGACTCTGAAAAAAAGTGATGCAAAAGTAGCGCCACCCACACCTGCATCTACTTCTGGCGGAGGCTTTGGTTCTTTTCTGTGCTCTAGGCAATTTCTGCACTGTCTGTTATAATATACTCCCATAATTCTCCTATGTCTCACATACCTAAATTTATTTCTAAATATATAAACATTTCCACTGGATTAAGTTACTTATAATATAAAATAGAAACAGAAAAGCTTACAAAAAAAGAGATGAAGCTGATGAGTATGATTAATTGGGAAATCAGCTTCAAAACTATTTCCCCAAGTTACAGGTTTAAAGCGTCTATGGAATCACACTTTATCCTAAATCTTGATATATTTCCTCCCACCGTTACACAACCAAACATTATCAGTGTGTATTATTTCACATGTTGTGTTTTCTCCTAAGAGAACAGAGTTAAGCTACCCAGAATGCAGTCCTCCTACCCCTGCATGGCTCGGTGGCAGTGTCAGCACACCATAGACAATGATACAGATGATTGATCAAGAAGTCACAGATCAGAAGAGGCTTTCTTCTGCTAGGTTTCAAGACACAGTGCCAAAAAAAACCTGACACCTTCCCCTCCCCCCGCCCCCCCCATTGTTACGGGGACGTCAATGACTTCTGCAACAAACACCAATTCTGCATCTAAGTCTGCAAACAAAATTACCTGGGATCAGAGAAACCTATGACTCCCAATTAAGTGTTTCACATCTCCTTAATACATTTCTTTCCAAAATGTCAGAGACAGGGTCTGATCATTGTTATTTTAATTAAAAATTAATAGTACTTAGCTTTTTAATGCTTTGATCAGCCAAAGCAATGGGCCCATAATAGCCTTTCAATCTTTACTAATTGAAGTCAACATTTTCAGTTGGAAGGAAGAGTAAGTTGAGGGCAAATAAAGTCTGGTTCAGAACCATGCAGAAGTTTTTTTAGAAGACTGTTGTCCAGCTTTTAAGAAACAAGTTCATGGCTAGGGAAAGTGCTGTAATCAACTATTCATGATAACAGCAACAAAGTAACCTTGAGAAGAACACAGAGCGGATGAAACAGCACTAAAACTTTTGCAAATGATCCAAAACAGGGTCAAATAAAGAACCAAAACAGCCGTTCAGTTCAAGCTGCTCTACATATTTACTGCAATTTAATATCAGCTTTGGAAAATTCCATTATGAACAGAAATTTTTGCGTGTTTCATTCAGATATCCACAGAAGATCTATTTAACAGAAATTCTCTGTAAGAAGGGAAGTCTCTATTGGAACGTAAGAAGTTTGTGAGCATGTAAAACATGAAAATTACATATGCAGCAAGCAGATGAAGTAATTTTTTGTGCATGGAAAATATGCTCTGTGTCAGATTAGGAGGAAATGATGACAATTGTCTCCAAGTCTGGCAAAATATAATTACACCTGTAACTGTCTGGTAACTGGTAACAACAACCTCTGCAGCAGAAGAGACCCACTACCGGGTTAAAAGCTGTTATCAGGGCTTAAACAGAGAAGCTCTGCTAGAATTCTGTGATACTGTTTCAACAGTGATCACAAAGAGTGTGTTTTGGTTTCCTTCAAATAATGTAATTAATACTTTCACTGCTTTTTGGGTAATTTATATTGATAAAAAGTTAAAAAAACCCCACACATTATTTTCTGTATTATAAATTCTGAAATAAGGAAGAATATAGTAGAAATGACAGGAGATTTGTTCCTGAAAATACAGACATACAAGCTGAAACTTCAGAAATAACTTCACATGGATTTGCTAATACACCATTTTCTCAGTAGGAAAGCTTCAGTAATCACATTTTATCTCATATCACTTACATCTGTTTTCATTTAGACAGCTAATATGCTCTAATTCAAGGATTTACCAGTGTAGTCTGAGGACAACACTCAAGGAACATGCTTTTCACCTTGATCTCCCTATATGCCAATTAAGCCATCAGTCTCAAGCACAGGCTGCTCTTGCCAGCACTTCAAAGCACCAGCAGCACGTCCCAAGCCTGCACCCCAAGCACTCTGCACCCCATTACCAACTCCCAGCCCTGCCCCTGACTCCTCGCTCACTAACCTGGTTTTAGCTTCCACACCCACGGAGGCAGTGGAGCTTGCAGACTCCTCGGATACTGAGCGCTGAAGGACTGGTGTTAGCTGCTTGGTGCTGTCCACTTCCGTTTGGGCATCCTCTTCTGCAGACTGCTCTTTGACTTCTGTTTGAAAAATAAGAATAATATTTATTTATTTATTTAGACTATAAAAACATCTGTAAGCTTTCCCTTGTGCTGCAAACACCCATTTTATTTATAAATAGATTAACCCACATAACTCCGTTCTCAGACACAAAAAAATTAAGAGAGTAGGAAAATATTAACCTTCACATCTAGCTAAAACATGAAATTGAATGTTTATAAAGTTATTTCCCTAATACAGCATACCACTGTGAAATAAAGATGTTCAATAAGTAATGAGGAATGGGGCAGGGGGAGCATTGTTCAATGACAACCTTTTCATACGAGGTTGCAGTTTTAGACAATCTCATTCTCCCCGCATCTCCTCTTGTGCACCTGCTCTGTCATCCCTGAACAAACAGGGTGAGCACATTAATCTGGGGTATAATAAACCTTTCTTCCTTCCAGATTAGCTTTAATTTTGATCAGTTCCCTGCACTAGTTAATTCCTGATTACACTAAATCTATACTGGAACAGGGTTGAAGAGGTGAAGGAAGGAAGGACACCGTTTATGCCAGCTTAAACTTCATTCTGAACTGTAGGAATATAAGCAATTTTTGCAGCATCCTTTTAATTTAGATTAGTTGTTAGACAGAAATACATACATCTACAGCTGACAATGTTACTATTTGCCTACAAAGTTTGTTTCTGCTCAGAAACATGAAACAGTGTGTGTCAGGGATTTGCCAGGGCAACATAGCAACGCACCTCTCCAATGCATCAGAATGCACAGGAACAAGGGTGTAGAGCAATAAAATTTGGTACTTCCACGCTCCTCCATACTTTGATTTTGAAACCTAAATAACACAAAAATCACAGGACTCGGGCAGATTTCTTTGGCATACCCAGCTTAAGGCACTACTGCCTCCTCCTGTCAGCGTCCACGGCTGCTACATCTGCGCCCGTAGCAGAGTCAGCCACGGACCTGCGCCTGGGTCGCACGCCACAGTCCAGCACGCCACCTAAAGCTTCCACTGAAGCTGGGTTTGAGCTAAGAGGCCAATACATACCGCTCTTTCAAAGAAGTCCAGTTAGAGTAAAGCAACAGATTATTTAGAGGACTCAAGTAGAAGATATATTCACTTTTAAAAAAAATTAATACATAACATGACAAAATATAATCAAATATTGCCAAGGATAAATGATTCAAGTGGAGAAGTGGATAGGTAGAAGAATCTGCAACACGGGTGGGCATGCACATAAACCTGCTACAAGCTTTAATCTTATTTATAAGAACCATAGAAGACAGGAAAATTCTCAGAACATAAAACTGCACAGTTTGGTCTATAATACTGAAATTATATGCCCGCTAAAGCACATGCATAAGGAGAAATCTTTCTTGTTTGATGTACAGAGATTGAAGTAAAATTATTCTTTAACCTAAAGTAAACTCATTTAGGAAGACAATGTGTAACATTTAAAACCCTCAAGGAAGGCATCTAAAAGAATAAGAAATTCCTATTCATGACTGGCTGTGCCAGGTATTTATTTGAGCTGGTGTGAACTGAAATTGCTTCACCTATTTCAGTTAAGCTACTCAGTAACATACATCTGAAATGTTTTTGGACATCTGAAACATCCAAAAATGACTACCTGTCCGAAAGCCAAATGGCTCGTGTTAAACTCATTCCATCAACCTACCTTGAAAAAAAAAATGCTGGACAATCATTTGACACTAAATAAATATCCTCTTGGGAATAGATCCCTTGTAATACTAAATGGCTCCATACAGAAAACAAAACAAAATAAAGCAAAACCCCACACCTTTAGTTTTTGGCATGTCTGAACAAACAATCCCTGCAATCATTCCTGGACGAGGATTCCCAAAACAGGCAGTGTGCAGCAGAGCCATTCATAACGATCTGCAGTGCATTTCCAAAGTATGTTTGATCTGAAGGATGATTTTGCGCAAATAACCCCCAAATTTGTAGATACAACCTCAATGAAGAGCGCAAAACATAAACACCTGTAAGACAGGCAGACGCCAAATTGCTAAAACCAAAATCCACAGCACAGCCCAGGACAACCACACATGAAGTGCTCAAGGAAGACCACCAGAGATTGTGGCCTTGCTCTGATCCACCTTGGCGACTTTATTTAAACCAGTTAAACTTTGCAAAAGGAACTCTGCTTTATTGTGTACCTGCAGAAACTTTCAAGTAAGCAAAAGCCATCTACTCCTTGCCAGCTTTCATCTCATTATACATTAATGGGCACCCATTACACTGGAAAGGCAAAGTTCATGGGCACTAACTCATTCTCAATAACTCTGGACTGTGTGAGAAGACACAGATTGTTTCACTACACACTATGACTATATGAGCTTACACCCTCATGGTGCTTTTTCCCCTGCTGTTTTCTTCTCTAGAAAAGAAGGGACCCAAATTATACTAAATAAGACAAACAGCATCTCAACTGCTGTCCCTGCAATAAACCAAACTGTGTCTCAATATGCCATTGGAAGACTGAAAACACGGTGCTCACCAAACAGAATGAAAATAGCGTTTATGTTAGTTGTGCATGCCATACTTCAACTTTGTGAAAGTCTTCCAACAGAAGATTAAGGAAGAACAGAAGTAATGCGTTTCCTGAGTCAAACTCCTAGGAGATGGGAGTCCAGCACTGGCACAGCAAAGGGACAGCAGATACCCTCATCGCTGCCTCAGAGATGTTCTTGGAAGCATCTGGCACCATATATTAGCTGCTTTTCACTGTATTTAATGAACGTTAATCAGACTTGGTTATGGCATCCTTCTTTGAAGCTTCTGGGAATGAAGGAACCATGAATCATTAATAAATGTGAAGCTCATTTGCAGATTCATATATAAGGCTTTATTTTGCATCCTATTTTCCTGACTGTTTCTGTCACAGTGAAGGTCTTGCCCATGTATAATGAGCTCGTGGGGGAACTGAGAATTAAAAAAGCTAATTGCACAATTCTCAAACATCTCTAAGTTCTTTTTTTATGTCACTATCCTTTACTAAAACATTAGGAAAATACTAGGAAACATAGAATTTAGAATTTTTTTATTACTTTTAGACAATTACATCAATTGTTCTTCCCCACCCGACTAGTGAGGACAGAAAGGCCTTCTTTTCTTATGAAGGTTAAAAGAAATCCCCAAAAGTACAAGGAGTAAAGTTCCTATCCACATGAGCCACCAAAAGGGGCAAGACTTCCATGTGCCTTACAACCTGGGTAACATTCACAGAATCACAGCATGGTTGAAGGCTGGAGAGCATCCTGGAGGTCGCCGTGTCCAATCCCCCCACTCAAGCAGGGCCACCCAGAGCTGGTTGGCCAGGACTATGCCCACACGGCTTTTGCGCATTTCCAAGGACGGAGATATGAAATAGTAGCAAAAAAAAAAGAAAAAAAAAAAAAAGCCTAACATAGACAGGGGACAGATATGCAGGGAAGTCACTGGGATTGATAAGATTTACAGCATGTGTATTAAATTTCTCTTTTAATTAACACTTTCATCACATTTCCCTAAATAAGATGTATACTCTGGGCTGAAAAGACAATCCTTAGGTTTTATACTAGTTAAAAAAGTAATTTGAAATTTTTCAAATGAGGAAAAAAAATCTCTACAAAGGTTCCATATTTTAAGCATTCAAAAATTTCTTCTCTTAATAATTAATTTTATTCCTCTTTCTAGAGCAGAATGCAGCGAATACTCAAAGGTAATAACAAATAGCACATACCATTCTCAGTCGATTACGTGGATTACCCACCTTCCTAATAGTAGTTGGTCTCCTTACTTATGTGTCTTATATAGAGATTTATAAAGCTCAGAATAATAACTGTTGACAATTTCCTCTTTTCCTGCTCTATCTTCAGATGCCTTAGAAACCTCTCCCCATGTAAGAGACACGTATGGGACATGTAGCCTCACAGGTGGAAGCCCTGGTTTTTCTAAGTCCACCTGTGGCAGTGGTTCCCTTGCAGACCATCACATGCATGCTTGCGGGAAGGAGGAGACTGGTGATGGCTGGAATTTTATTACATGATCACAGATTTCTTTGGGGATGTGATGAAGCAAGAGTGATGAACTGACTAAAGATCTAAAATGTTCTTTTGTTACGAACAATCCTTTTATGTTTTCTAGTAATCACAAAACGCTATTCTGCAAGCCACTTGGGTAAACCTACAGCAAGATAAAGAGATGCATGTGTGGGCTCTGCTATGGCAATCAGGCAAAGAAAAGACACCAGCATATCCAAAAGTTTCGTGGGGTTTTTTTGAAGTTAGAAACTACTTTCCAAGTCAAAACCTGAAAATACTTAAGAGTTCTGCCACAAAAAAAAATCTCCTTTAAAATCTTATAATATTCAGTATATAGTGACGTTGGGGAAAAAAGTCAAAGCAGCTGTCATAAACATAAAATAAATATTCCACTGCTGTTTAGATGCAACAAGTTGACTGTTCAACTAGTCTGCTGGTTGGGACTCCACTGTCAGACCTACTGCTAATTTGGCAGACAACGAAGCAAATGTCATGAGCTTCCAAAACTTTCACTAAGAACAGAAAGTATTGCAGGCTGGAAAATACCTGCAGGGACATACCTGGGGTCCAAATAATACCAAACACCGCAGGGACATTCCAGGGGTCTCAACTGTTGCTTACTGTGATGTTCAGCAAGAGGGAATAACAAGCTTTTAACTAGCAGATGCAATTGTTATTTTTGCACAAGGAAGGGGCAGTGCTGTATCAGAAAATGGCTAATGGGACAAGGTGTTTTACACAGCCTCGTAGGGGCCTACAGAAGTACAAGTAACACTAAAATGCTCTAGTTCTAGTAGTTTAGACAGATAAAGAAACCAGGTCAGTATAGGAACAATATGAAAAGAAATCCTAACAAGGGAATGTAAATTATGAATTTAAAATGCCTATCTAGTACTGTAATTATCAAGTTTCACTCACTGTCCTAATTTAGGAACAAAACAAGTTTCCACTAGTCAGAGTTCATAATTCTGTTACTGTTCCAGACACAATTTCAAAGAAACATCACCTCTCCTGCTAGTGTCTGAGGAATTCAGACTGGCATGCACAGCGATCACTTACGTGCAGAAATCTTTCACATACAATAACTTCGTATGTATACATTTTAGTAGCTGAACAGGAGGGTACAAGCGGACACGCTGCGGCTAACCAGTCCCATGAAGATCACCTGCAACCCTTCCGGAGAGCACCAAGATATATCGAAAGACACGCAAAGGGTGGTGGTTGCTAACAGCTACTGCCATTACTCAGGCTGCACTGAGTTTGTAGCCATCTATTCTTGCCTGTTAAAAACACAACCATGGCAGAGAAAAGGGAAAAAAACATACTGAAGTTTGAGCGTGACAGTAATAACCACACGCAAGAACCATTTCTCCATGGACAGAGGCATACTTTCTTCATTTTAAGTCACCATTGTAAAATTTTATTCACAACAATAAACAACAAAACGTACAACCGCATCAGAACTGTTTTGTTGGGGTTTTTTTTTGCAAGTGCTGCACGTTTTATTTTCTTTTAAAACCACCACTTATCTATTTTTTCCTACCTGAAGGACATCGCAGTGATTTACTTACTGCGACAGTTGTTATATGGAGATGAGAAGAAAGCTTGCAGTTACTCTTTTTTGTACATTTCAGTGTGTATTTTGATACTTTTCATTCAAATAGAGCTCCTAGTTGTTAAATACATTTTATACAGAAAATAACTTTGTGCAAATTTTGTACAGGTTATAAAATAAAAGTAAGGTTTTCAATGTAGGCCCATTTAAGCTATAATTTCGGTTATTCTAAACACAAGACACCGTATTATGGATAACCAGCTCCCAGTGATCCACGACCAAGGAACTTCCTAAGCTAGGAGTGGTACTCAACAGCACTCATCTGATTATTTTTCCTTGAATTTGTTCAGGTCTTTTTGAAACCCATGTAAAATTTTTCATGCCCAAAGATCTGGTAGCAATGAATTCTCTAATTTAAGTAGATGCTGAGTGCAAATGCACCTACCTTTGTGCTCTAAACATGACCTGATATCCCCTAATTTTTGTGTTGCGAAACAAAATGAATCATCATTCCCTGTTCATTCTCTCCATACCACTCATCATTTTGTGGGACCCTATTAAATTCCTCCTCAGTCATATCATTTCAGGCTGAAGTCTTTTACCTTAACTGATCCCCTGCACAGAAGCTATCATTTACTTCTTGTCGTACTTGTTGGCCTTTCCTGTGCTTTCCCAATTACTGTTTGTGCTTTTGGAGAAAGGGAAGCAGAACTGCACATGGCATTTAACATGCAGTCATGCCACAGGTTTATAAAGCAACAGTAAAAAAAAAAACCACACTGATGCTTTCTTCCCCTTATCCCTTTGCCAGTAGTTCTTAGAAATTGATTTCCTTCTTTGACTTACAAAAGCTACTGCAATTCTCGGAAGAACTACAATACCACTTGCTCAGGTAGCAACAGCTTTTTGAGAGCGATTTTTGTTTATACAAAATTATGATGGTGATCTTCCCCTGCATGTTCTTTTACATGCACTACTACTCAATTTAAGAGTCATTCAGTTTTCTGTGGTCAGTGCCTTGCAGGTGGGTACCTCTTTTACTACCCTAAATAAGTTTATTTTACCCGCTACTTTCTTCCCTTTTGTAGCTGACCTAGAAAAGGGTTACCAGGGCAGATGCTTATGGGACTCCAAAGCCAACCTGGTTTATACTATCATTTTAATTAGGTGGGACTGGGGTCTCAATTTCTCTAATATTTCTTCTACCAAACTGGAGAGTTGGCCTCAACACAGCATTACCAAAAAATGAGAGAGATCCATAGAACTAGAACGTACACAAAACAGCACTGTTTCCAGCGAGGAAGCGAGTGTACAGCACACAAGATACATGCTACTATTTCAATATACTTGATTGGTAATGTCAATGTAAATTCCCTCATCACGTCACTATCGACACAGCAGCAGCAGCAGTGTTAAGCTTCAGGGCAATGGGAAGGCAAAATATTCTGGGTCCTTGAAAACTCCTTCCAAAACCTGTTGCTCATGTTTAACAAAGCATACTTTGATACCAAGACTGCAAAAGTAGTACTGAATAAATAAGCAAAAAAAGATGCTGCATTTCAGAAATAACCTCCACAATGAAAAACTCAGTAAGGTTAGAATTTATTTGGAAGTAACAGATTCCACTACTACAAAATATTCCACCTACTCTCAAAATACCTGAGACAGACATATCGGTCAGAAGGAAAAAAAAAAAACAGATTTCTCTAAATGGCCCATTTTAAGCGTGCATGGTGATAAATGTTATTATCAAGAAAGCCTATAATGATTTAAAAGTAAATATCAAATAACATCTTGTTGTGTCTGGTTTCCTTATTACAAACAAATTACCAGGATACAGAGAAAAACAGTAAGATGCTTGTAATAGTAACAACAAGATGCTTCAGTTCTGCTAATCTTTCCAGTGGCCGGACAGGTAGGAGTCAGCTGGGTAAGAAAGAAGGAACTACTCCTTTTATAATGAGTACAGGGAATATTAACTGCCTTAAAACATATTTAAGAGCATTTTTAAGCACATATTTGCCCCAAATATTTATGGACAAATTTAATCTACAGGCAACGTCCTCAGTGGTGTCAATTCTTCCTTTCATTAATTTTAGAAGTGATAAGCGACATAGTGATGAGGTCAAAGCATCTGTCTGAAAAGCACAAAGTGGATTTTAAAAGGTCTCTGGTGTTAACAAGTTGACAAGAGTTTTTGCCATTGATTCACCCAAACCAGGACTTGCTCTCAGGTGTGTTTTACTTTGTCTTAGTGAGAGGCTCTACTCAGTATGGTTCATACCATTGCAAGGGTGACTGTATTTCCTCTAATAAGTAGGATATGGCGATAATTTTTTTCTCTAGAAAAGTACTTTTCAGGCTGCTTCAAAGCTGATGAGATTCTGAATTAGTCCAAAATTCTCTGGCAGCTTTTACATGGGTAACTTTCCTCCACTGAGAAGTGCTTGTTTCCAATCCTGTGCTTTGCCCAGAGACAAAAGAGGCTGAGGAACACTTATCTTCAGGGAGTTAAGGTGAAGTCCAACAAGAAATCAACTGGCCACGCAATGTCACTGGGTGTGATAATAATGTTACTAACGATGATAACGCAGGCAAGAAGCTATCAGTTAATAAAATCATCCCGATTCTTTTATGTGTTATCAATTCTGAAATCTCTAGACACCATGGGGAGGTAAGGGTATGCTATTAAGTACTAATTTATTTTAAGAATTGGTTGACATGGTACAGATAGTAAACAGAATACCCGATGGATTTACTATGAGTTTCTCAAGAGACTCAGCAGTTAAAATAAACATATTTCATTGCACTTCTCCCAGATCAGAGTCTGAAACTCAACATTTTTATGTGACACAAAGACAGGAGGAATTACAGACTCTAGGATGAGTTGGGTATTTTACAAGTGTTCTCAAAAAAAAAAGAGGGGATAATCAAAGAATTAACACACAGAATTCAGTTTCCATCAACTTAAATGCAGAACTAAGAAAATATCAAGTACAGAAACTTGCTGAAACTAACAGAAGATAGGGAAAAGAAACAGAAGCCAAGTCTTCATTAATAGCAAAGGGCCACCAAATCAATAGAAAGATTACCAGGAGGTATGTGTTATATTATTTTTTTCTTTAGATTAGTGTTATATTATTAGTGTTATATTTGCATATATGTGTGCGCACACTGGCACATGCTTTCCAGACTTTTGTGTTTTGGTTTGGGGGTTTTTTTTGTTACAGAGATTAACTCATCAGAAGAAAACTTCTCTTATGGAGAGGAGCAACACAAGGGGACCTACAGGAAAACACAGTATTCTACAACAAACTGTATTTTACTGATAGCTAGAAAGATGGAAGGTGTTGATGGCTGGACAGTCTTGACAGGACCAGAGGCCATGGGCACAAACCAAAACACAGGAGGTTCCCTCTGAACATCAGAGAACACTTTTTTACTGTGAGGGTGCTTAAGCACAGGTTGCCTAAAGAGGTTGTGGAGTCTCCATCCTTGGAGATGTTCAAAAGCTGTCTGGACATGGTCCCAGGCAACCGGCTCTAGGTGGCCCTCCTTCAGCAGGCGGGCTGGACCAGATGGCCTTCAGAGGTCCCTGCCAATCTGAACCATTCTGTGATGCTATGGGTGCTAAAATGACAGGAGGGATGGGTAACCTCAACATTGGTTGGATAGAAAAATACCACTGTAAAGTCACTGGTGGGAACCACAGTGAAGAAAAATTGAGTAAGTAACAGATAACTGGAAAGACTAATATGAAGCTGAGAAGCAAAGTAGTCAGTAAGAGAGAAACCAAGAAATCAGCAAGAGAGACTGGTGGATGAAGGAGTCTATCCTGAGATTAACAAGAAGGTGAAAGTCTTCAGTAGAAGCAGTTGCCAGCACCATTTTTTAGGAAAAAGTTGACTTAGCTCCAAACATCTTTTTTCTAAATTCCAAAATTTCCTTTTTCCAATTCCAAATCCCCCTCTCTTTCCATCCTTAAGAATTCTACGTTCATTTATACCAAAGTGAACATAGCACTTTGCAGAAAACGGGCAGAGCTCAGAAATCGCTGTAGTTGGTGGGGAAAATAACCCATACTGAAATGATCAGAGCAGCACACAGCTTATCCTGCTTTGCTTCCAACTCTGCCTCTTTTTATGTATGAGATTACAGAATTTTGTTAAGGGTAGTAACTTGTTTCCCAAACTGCAATTAAAATGGCTGTACCTTAGCATTACAAAAGAGCCACTTCCGAAGAATTTTGGGGTTTTTTTGGACAAACATTTGTGTCAACATTACAAATGGAAATAATGTATAATGTTTAGTACTTACACCCCCTACCCCTTGCTTTTTTTCCCCATAAAACATTTGACAGCTAGAACACACCTCTTTATTCTAGGTGGGATTATATGGAGCATCTCCTTTTTCCCCTCCCTGTGAGGAAAGTTCTCATTCTTCCCGCATTGCTCCCTTCCCTAAAAGTAGAGCTCGTCATACTAAATACAACACTAATTACATGGACTTCTCTCATTTTATAAAAATTAATTCATTTGCAAAACGGCACCAGTAATGCTGGACTCCATAAATAAAACAAAATAGAAACAACCTCCCAAACCCAAACGAACAAGAAATAAAAACCTCACACAGTAAAAGAATTCCTGATTATTCTCAACACATGAACCAAACAATGGAAAAGAAGCTAGAAATATGGAAACTCAAAATATGTCAGAAGTCGCACGTCAAGATGTTCGGATGATCTCATTTTGAGTTTTGTAGTATTACTATATTGTGTTTTGGTTTGCCAACCACTACAGCAAATTGTTGGCAAGTCCACCATTTGCAAGAAAACAAAATAAAAAGCCTTTTTAGTGGAAGTAAAAATTCATAAACTGGAACACAAATATACTTCAATTTGATTAACACAGTTTTACATGGAGCAACAAACTGGGATTACTCCTTCTCCCACACTTTATTACTAACACAGATAAGAGCTTAGAAGACATTTTAGAGGCAGCAGCCTTTTCAATTAATATGATTAAACCTCTATCAAGTCACATGGTGTTCAACTTTTAAAATAACATAATTGCAATTCTGTCTGTATCTAACTGCTCAAGACGATAATGCTCTTTCAAGTCTATTCTGGTTCCCCCTGTCAAAATGGGATTTCAGACCCATGTATTTTTACTAGGTTTCTTTTCACTTAAGAGTACAGTTTGCAAAACTGTCTTGGGCTCAGCACTGAAGTGATGGTGCCTCACTTCCAGCAGCAGCCCCAGTGGAGTCTTTGTCTATCAGGATTTCTAGCACAGCATTTCACTGCTGCCTGTACCTTTAGAAATGAACATCAGCCCTCTGTGACAGCCAGGATGATTCTGATGAAGGATAATGGAGAGACTTATCTATATACACTCTTGGAGCCTTAAAAATAATTATCTGTGTCCCTCTCTCCTCCGAAGGAAAAACTGCTCTCAGATCTCTGTTGAGGAACTTTGTTAATAATGACACGTAAAGCCAAAAATATACAGCTATCCCTTTTCGTACCAGCAGTTAAGCTTGAATTTCTTTTTGGTTTGGGGTTTTTTTAAAAACATATTTAAAATTTACAAAACTTACCACTTACAATCACACTTTCTGTCCCCTTCACTGATTTTCATAAGACTGATTCTAGCATGTGGGATAGGAAGAGTAATAAATGGAATACAGGACACAATTAGAACTAGCCTTCCTTTCCCCTACTCTGTTTTTCTACAGACAACTACAGCAGACAACTGCTATAACTTTTTCACTTTCAACTTTAATAACTGGTAATTACCTACTTGTAGAAGCTGGAAAAGACCATCCAAGTTCACTACCACCAGCAGCTTATTACCAGGGGCAGAAAAACAACGGACAGAATAAAACGATGAAACATCCTTGTATTAAGCTTTAATCTAGACTCCCTCCACAAACCATTAACAACACTTATAATTCAACACAAGTTGTGACTAAACACTCATTACACTCCCCAAAGCCCAGAGCCTTGAGTACAAAGCCTTCGTCACCACTCACCAGCTAGCAAGTAAGAACCAAGAGACCAGACAAAGCTCCATCCACTTGAGAATTTCAGCCTCCTCTTTTACAGCTTTCACCATTGCAAACATATTCCTGTATGGTCTACATCAGATGTTCCTGCAAAATGGCTCTTTTGAGGTCCTCTACTTGTTCTCCATATGAATCTACACTAAGCACAGATTCTTGTCTTCATCTTTAAGGACTTCACAACTCTACCTCCTTTACTTAGCAGCTATGAGGGTAATTCAAAAACTTCCTTAACTCAGCTGGCATTTCCATGCCATTGCCACCCTGACCAGCAGCTTCTGCTGTTATCATCTCTGCATTTCCTTCCACTTTGCTCATTACACATATAGAGCCACCTAATTAAATTTATAAACCCTTATGTCTCAATGCATTTTTAAGGCTTGTTTCTGTCGAACCGACAAACTTCGGCCAATTGGCCATAGCTTCATCCTTCCTGGCAGGTTTCATCCTTCTACACATATTCAGTCCCTGGTTAAAAACAGGCAAATGGCTACAGACATGCGCCTGGCAAAGAGATGACAGTTTTTCACCATGGCCTTTATCTTGTGTGTTAGCTCATCTGCTTGTCTCTTTAGACTCTTAACCTGCCAGAACAGAAATCACAAACTGTTACAACAGTACTCCACTCAGTACAATGAGATCCCTCTGGTAACAGAAGCATTTGGGTACTATCATAACAAATATTTACAAAAGCAAGAACAGAGATTTATCTTTTTTCCTAAGCAGCAGTAGGAAGCATTAACACTTGGTTATCCCAGTTATCCCTTTGGTATATAATCTGCTGTAGTTAGCTGAAGATACAGGTCCATAAGTAATACTATATTTTGGCAGGTATTCTAAAAATCGCAGCTACTGCTTCAGAGCTTTAATTTTTGTTAGATACAGACTTGCAAAACCAGAAAAAATACACTACGAAGGCATTCCCATTAGACTATTTAAAAGCAATAGGTTAAAACAGCTTTAATTAATATAGGTGTAATTAATATAGGTTTTTTTTCTTTTGTATCTGCCCAAATGCACATCTCGTACTACAAAATTAAAGAAATATTTCTTGCCTACCAAAGTCCTCCACAATTAAATGCATTTCCGAGAGAGAAGCAATAACCAGACAGCATCAACACTATACTCTCATTACCTGTTTCCACAGTGTTTTCTGTTTCTGCTGCCTCCAAACCATCCATACTGTCTTCATCCTCCACTGCAGTTTTTCCTCTACTCCGAGGCCTGCAAACATAAGAAGGTAAAACTCTTAAAACTGAAAGCACTTTTAAAATTTTTAAGTTTTATATTTATCCAGGATTTAAATAATTTCATTTTGAGGGATAAATGTCAGCATTACATTATGTAACATCTAAGCTAACCCGTGATTTGAGTCTTGTACAAATCAGAAGCTTCCTCCCCTTTTTTCCTGTTCTCAACAATGTACATTTGAATCAGCAGTTGGCCCCGTAAGTTTTTCTGACTATTCTTACAAGAAAAATACTACAATAAACTTTTACTGATCAGAAGATACATTGACTCAGCAAGATTTTAAGATACGAGCATCCTGTTTGCTCCACATAGGAGGTAACTATAGACAGATGTAAGAGAACACAATCAAAAATCTGGCCAGTAGTTACATACACTATAAACCAGATACTGATCCATCCAGAGCATCCTTGGAAGAAGTTTCTATAGAATAATAATGACACTAAAGCAATTAAATGGAAACACGTATTATTTTCAGTGAAACAAATGTTTTGACACATAAAATAAAATGTTATGAGAGCTGACTAGATGTCATCACATTAAAAAAGTAATCACGTGAGGACAGCACATCAAAACTAAAATACCCAGCAGGTCTGATGGAAAGCAGTCACAAATTCCAGCCTTTTTTCCCTGCCTGGCTCTTCAGCAACTAACGTGGTGGGCTGTTGAGAAGCCCGAGCATCCAGATTCCCAGCTGTTCAGCAGCCCATTTGAAAGGGAGCCAAGAGCTTGGCACTTCGCCTCCCAAATTTTCAGGCTACTTGGCAACCTTCCTGGCGTGCTGACGGAAAGCCTGGGAGACCCTGGGAGCTTCTGAATCCAAGTACACAAATTCTGAGCAGTTTGGGGCATCTCGGCAGTTCCAACATCCCAGAGATCCCAGGCAACCATTCACCCAACCAACATGCCTTGAATCGGGATGCCACGCAGGCCCGCACACGGGCACCCCGCTTGCCCCCCTGAACAGAAAACCACTCTGGTTCCTCTTTCACAGAGGACTCTGAAAGATTTAGGTTTAGTTCTGCGCTGGGGGGAAAAGGTTGGGTTTTTTTGAAGTGATTAAATCATCCCAAAACCAGCATTTCCCTTTCTTGTACAGTCTCTTATAATACTTAAATCTATCCAAACTATTTCTGCAGAACTAGATCCACTAAATTGGCTAGGAAATAAACTCTGTGGTGCAATGCCTTTGGCTCTCATGGATCAAAGAGGATAATGTGCACAGAACTGGAACCATCTTTTGAGTCTACATGTGTTGCTCTCCTGCTAGAAGAGGAGTGACTGTCTCGGACTACCTAACAAGAAGATCCCTTCGGATTGTGTTGGGAACAGTTCAAGAATTAAAATGAGGCTCAAACCAAAGCCTGAAACAAACCACTCAATTTACAAAGGAGTCGGCAGGGGGGAGGAGAGCGAGAAGAGATGAAGGACAGAGGACTTTTCTTGGCATCCCTATGAAATTTGTTCAGGACAAAGCTGAAAAACATGGGCACAGTGGCAACCCTAGGGATACAAGGTTATCTTTCCCCTTGCCTGCTTATCCATAAGCAGTGACAGCATGCATATAACACACAAAACAAGTAATAGCCTTCTTAGACAAGGCAGAAGCCAGCAGCCCCTTCAGTTATTTGCCATGCCGTAAGCTTCCAAGTTTCTTAAAACCCACGTTTCACATATATTTAAACCAGAATAAACTGCACAGCAACCAGAAGAAACTGCCTTACACTCCTCCCCTCAGCCACCGTGTCAGCCCATCCACGCCTACAGCGATCAGTGAGCTGGCCGGAAGGTGGACACGTGTTTTGGAAGTGGAAAGGACATGAATGTTTCTCTCAGTAGCATCTGGGATCGTCACATGGATTTATTCCCATCCATAATGAAGAGTAGGGAGTAGAGCAAATGGAACATCATACTCATGGGATAGAATAGGCTCTTCCAGCAAGATTGAGATACAGCAAGAAAAAGGTAACACTCTTCTAACACTTAGAAAAACATGCATTTGGTAAGAAAACAAAAGCATTTAAGTAGTACATTTCTTGTAGTTCTTCACAACATCCCAGCACATCAGCCAGCACCAAATGAATGGATGGGAATGCAGGTAAGTGAAATCACTTCCCTTGGTGCAGCGCTCAACGCTCAAAAGCTTTACAGAATACAACCAGCTAAGAATGGGGATTATTTCCAAATCCTATCCCAATTATTCTTCTACCAACTACCCATCTGCAATGCAAAGTTAAAAGTTTGTACTAAACCAGGATTACTTTGAAATCACCACAAACATAAATGATAATTCTGCTTTCTTCACAAGTACCCCATCTCAGTATTCTCCAACACAACCCTGCAGGTGAAGGTCACCGGATAGTGGAAGATGATGATTGTTTATGTTTATTTAATAATTTACATACAGTTTTAGATCTTCTATTAAAACTACATTTCATGTATTAAACACCAAAGTACCTCACAAAGCTTTTTTAAACACTTTGTTTAAACAAGAGCAGTATTCACTCCTTGAACTCCCTACTGTATTTTAGCAACCCATTTAACATTAAGGAAAATCAGAGGTTTCAATTAATTAAACATAATTGCTTCTTTCAGCAGAAGATATAACCACGTCTGGTGTTTTCTTGCCATTCCCCTCCCCCACATATGCTACAAAAAGCCTTCATAATGCCATGCAGGTTTGAAATAAAACTGAAGAAGTGGTGGAAAAAATACTGGATTGTATCATTAACTTACTTTTGCTAGCTACATGCATTTCACAATCATCAGAAGAGATTTTGTAGCCTACAAATTTATATTTGACTTCAAGAAAAAAATAATTCAAGTCACAAAACAGTAGAATACACACTGTATTGACAACTATTATTTAATGTTTCTAGAGAAAACACCATTTGAGAAGGCCGTATAGCACACCTAATTGTTGCAATCAACATTTGTAATAAGAATGGATTGTTTAATGTTATTTGCATTAAGTTTATACATTTTATTTAATAGTTTTATACATAAAGCTTTTGGCTGGTTTGCATAATACTAGATTTTTCCACTGACAAACCCTGTAATTTTTTTTTTTTTTTTTTTTTTTTTTTTTTTTTTTTTTACTTATTCCACTCCCCCTTAAATAAAGTGGGAAGAGCAACCTGTGCTCTGTTCTCCTCCTGAGACTTGACTTTTTCTTCTGACGTTCATACTTCTGGAGGAGGATGCGAAAAGGCTGCTGGGGGAAGACAGTGGCAGGGCCAGCTTTTGCTGCCTTAGAACTATCACGGAACAACAGCCCGTGACTATTCCCCTTTGCTCACACACAGCCAGACAGTACTGAACCGTAATTGCTATATTGAACATTATAACCTCAGTTCTGCTCTAGATCTCAAAGCTCAATCCCAAATTTCTTTCTAGGAGGAGTAACTACATCATGCCTTTACATATCATTGCAGAAACCCCACCAGCTCGCGACGGCAGAAGTACCAACTACAGATGAGCCACGTCTCCTACAGCTTACAAACCAAGAACAAAATGTACAGGCAGAGCCTGACCGATACGGACTCTACAAGAAAACAACAATAAATATTAGTCAGTACAACAGGCAGTGGGCTGGCACGCAGGCTGAACTGCTGCCAAGGCTTCCGCAACTGGCGTTCTCGCTTGCCTTTTTCCTACAATGGAGTTCAATTTAGAAGGAAAAACAAAACCGCATCTATCTATGTTTAAAAGAATGGATCCACCAAGAGAAATATAACTTCTTTAAGTGTTTAAAGCACATTCAGCATTTCATGAAACAAAGTCAACTAAAGACAAAACTACACTTTGTATGTATATAGGACTCCAGTTGAATATAATTACTGTCTACAGTAATTTTACTCATATTTGCATGAAATGGAGTAATTTATCAAAATCCTTTGTGACCCACTCCTAAATTTGTTATCAATTAGCTTTCCTAGCTAATGCCTTTCATTAATCTCCATCTTTAAATACACCATAGTAAACAAAAATCTTGTAATTCTTCTCTGGGTAAACAACTAATTAAATTTAGCCCACAGGAAAAAGAGCCCAGAAAAACCTTTTGCAGGGCTCAGCAGAGCATTAGGTACCCCCTCTGCACTGGGGGAAAGCCTCGCCGAGGCTGTCTCAAAGCCTTGCCGACTTCGCTAACAGGAGGATCACAAGACACCCGAGTGGCTTCTGCTGAACTGCATGGAGAGCAGCACGGATGCACAATGCCGGGAGAAAACAGAAAAGTGTCTTATTCACCTGCCAGTAATCAGATACTGCTTCTTTTAGTCTTTTTTTTTCTTTCTTTCTTTCTTTCTTTTTAAATGCATGATATTTTTTGCATGTTTGGGGTGGGGGTTTTTGGGGTTTTTAGTTGTTTTTTTTTTTTTAAAGGTTACAGCAATAGCACCGTAACCTGATGAGTACGATGTAGGTCAAAAGTACATCTTGGATCTTACTCATTCTTTCCACAAGGTGATCAGTAATGACACCATGGGCCAATATCTCCTGGAACCACGTGAAATAACTGACAAAGCTGCTATCCTCAGAGGCCTGTCACTGCCAGGCTGCTAGTTTATGATTACCCAGAAGTTACTGCCAGACCCCAGTTTCTGCAAGTTGTCCGTAAGTTGCTACTGACAAAATTAGGTGACAATTTGTTCAGACCATGCATGGAAACGACCTTACTAATCCAGTGCATTTTCTCTCAGGCTTATAAGAATGTGTACATATGAACCACTCGAGAGTTCCCCTCTCTTTCTCAAATGCCAAAACCTCTAGATTGTTCAGGGGAGAAACTACCTTCGTTCCCACGCTTTGCAAACAACTGAGCACGTTGATGGTACTAAATATATAAAACAGGGCCAATAACCTTAAAAAGCGGTGCAACATCTGGGATACAGTAACATCCTAAACCAGCACAGATGTCTTGTTAAATGAACATCTGTCCACAGCCTTACCCTGGAAGATGGTACAGGAATGATTTATAAAAAGGTTCAATTAGTGCTGCCATCAGCACGGCGAGTAACGAATTAATGTTCACACAACAGTTTCACAAGTGAAAGCTGTTACAGTCTTTTCAAGAATCTTTTTAACAGGTGTGCAAAAGCACATGCTCCTGCTATTTCTGAACCGTAAGTCGTAAGTACAGGTGTAAAAGTTTAACTGTGCTTAAGTATAAGCTAAAGTACCTAAGGTTCAGCTAGTAGCCCCCTGCGAAGGGAACCACAGCATGCAAGTAAGAATCAATTCACGGAAACATCTACAAGGAAAGGGGTTTTTTTCCCCTCTCTGAACACTACTTTTCAATGTAGTCTTTATTACTTATAAGAGTTGAGAAAATTCTACATCCAAGTCTGGATAAAATGAACAATATGGCTCTGGAAGCAAGGCAGATGCCAGCTAGTTAGAATAATTTCAATAACTCTAAACACTAACAAGTCTGAAATAGGAAACACTCTATCGTATTGACTCCAGCTTCAAACTGATTTGGATTTAAAAGATTGTTAAGAGGACTTTTTAATTGAGCAATCAGTAACAGGTGAAAATATTTTCTGTACTTGCCCTCCACATTTTCTTTCGCACATTATAAAAAAAGAACTCAACACATACTTTCTTCCTGTTTACTTCTTACATTAGGTATCTGTATATTAAAGGCAGAAGGAACCCAATGTATGGAAAAGATATGCAACAGAAACATCACAAGTGATGCAAACGTGAAAAAAAAGCTGACCTTTTAGGAATAGAGAGAAGTGAAAGACTGTAGGAAACCCTTTTTGTTTAACATCAACAGAACCAGACTTACTACAATCTCATTATAGAACTTGCTCAACTTTCAGTTTCATTATTAAGATATCTCAAAAATATACTCAATATTGCCTATTAGTCTCCTGGTACAATCAAAGAAAAGTGTGTATCTTAATACTTCTAACTTATAAAGCGTAATAATCTTTTCATAAATTACTACATCAAAGAGAAGTGACCCAGCTTACGTTTAAAACAAAAACATTGCAACTTCCCATCTTACATCTCCTTTAACCAGTAACGATCTAAAAGACATTATTCATTCACTCAACGTTATTCATTCACCCCACCCAGGCTGTAACATGTTCAGAGCTGAAACTTTTTTCACATCTATATTTTATACAGTTACCACTGAGAGCACTAAACACCTGAAATAAAAAAATATTACAGCCTTTGAGATCAGGAGAAAAAGCATAAAAAGAACGTAGCCTCCGCTCGATGATTCTTACCTGAACTTTTCCAGTACTGCCCTGTGAAAGGGAGATTTGTCAAAGATTTCCTACGCTACTCAAAGAAATGCAAATAGGAGTCTTTTAAAGATTATTTGTACTGAATGTTGTAGGTGCATCTTTGCTTTCATTCTAGAGTGCAGTCTGTTGACAAGAAGTAAGCTAATACAAGGGAAACCGACTGATGAATACCAAGCTCTTGAAGAAAAAAGGCTGTCCCGAAACAGGTTTTGAATAAAATATCGCATGTCAAAACGAATTTGCACTGCACAGTTCTAACAACAATTTAAAGGTCAAATGAATTAGTACTTTTAAGTAAATGTGAAGTTGGGGTTACCTGTATTTTCAATTTCAACTGCTCTTGCATAGTTACCTGTACTACCTGGGTTCTCGGGCCAATATTGGAGCAAAATTACTTTCCATGGGAGACTGAGAAAAGGCAAATAGGATGTCCTGCTGGCAGGCAATTGTCAGAACTGTCTACCCAAATCAAAGAGGCATAATTACTGTAACAGGAATGTCATCTCACTGTTGGAAAATCTTAATCTCAATTCAATTTTGCAGAAGGCTACCAGATCCAGGAGCCTGAAACTACACTCTGTTGGGTGATGAGGCTGGTCTGGCCAAAGCAACTGTCTTCAGCATTTTCTCTACTCTTCCCTGAAGTTACAGTTGTTCAGTCTGAGTCTGGAACAGCTCTTTTAAGCAGATGAAGACTATCCGAGATGAAACAGAGCCTTACTGACAAGACCGTGAAATCTTCTTCCCAACTTGTTACCCATTTGGGAACATCCTCAGTGGCTTGGGGAGAAAGACGGAGCGTCACAGCAGCCAAGGACCAAACTAGGAGGATTCATTATCGATAACAGTCGCAGGCACATAAAATAATAAACTTTTCACATGAGTCCATAAAATACGCATGGAGTCACAGCTCTGCTACAGCCAGTTACAGACTGAAATATCGAGGCTAGGGCTACTACACTGCAACGTACTTCTGCATACCTTTTTGTGATACCATTACATGAGAAAAATCTGAGTTTGATGTTAAAAGCATGGAAGCAGGTTGCCTAGCTGTCATGCTTTAACCCTACCCAGCAACTAAGCCCCACACAGCCGCTCGCTCACTCCCCGCCTCCCGGTGGGATGGGGGAGAGAATTGGAAGGGTAAAAGTCAGAAAACTCATGGGTTGAGATAAGAACAGTTTAATAATTGATATAAAATAAAGTAAAATAGTAGTAGCGGTAGTAATAATAATAATAAAAATAATAAAAGAATATACAAAACAAGTGATGCACAATGCAATTGCTCATCACCCACCAACCGATGCCCAGCTAGTCCCCGAGCAGCGATCGCTGCCCCCTGGCCAACTCCCCCCAGTTTATGTACTGAGCATGATGTCATATGGTATGGAAAATCCCTTTGCCCAGTTTGGGTCAGCTGTCCTGGCTGTGCCCCCTCCCAGCTTCTTGTGCACCTGGGAGAGCATGGGAAGCTGAAAAATCCTTGACTTAGTGTAAACACCACTTAGCAACAACTAAAACATCAGTGTGTTATCAACATTATTCTCATACTAAATCCAAAACACAGCACTACACCAGCTGCTAAGAAGAAAATTAACTCTATCCCAGCCGAAACGAGGACACTGACCTACATATATGAATTTTTCAGGTTTGGAGACATTTCGAATAACAGAGTGAGAAATGATAAAAAAGGCTTTCAGATCTTTCAGCCTTCTTTTTACTTTCCAAACTGACTGTTTAGACATCTAGAAATTCTGTAAGAGAAAATTACTTTTAGTCAAATATCTGTCACGTTAACTCAGCAATATAGAGCATCAAAAATTGCTACAGGTTCTTATTTCTCAAGAACTACCTCCCCACTGATAGGCAGTCTCATTGTCTGACTTGCAGTTTATGGTTTTAGTTCTGTAACACAAAACACATTACATGCAGACCTTAACCATTATACACATTTCAGAAATAATGATATTACAAAAAAATTTCTGATGCAATTACAGCCTTCTGACACATCATATATTTGCAGTTTTGCACAAAGTACATCCTTTACACATTTGTTACCAATGCACTTAGCCATATTCACTACCAAAATGATGCAAAACAACGTACCAGAATTTCAGCACTTGCACTATTTTTTAAAACCTTTTCTGGAACCAAATTAGGCAAATCTTTGGGAGCACCAGCAGCTACAAGCAGAGCCATCTGCACGTTTCCAACCCCAGCTAGTTCTGTGTATCTACCTGGCTCCAGACTTGGTAATGGCTGTATTCTTATGGTTCCTCTGAACAACAGTTCGTGTGAGGCTCTTCAATGAATTTGCTGAGCAACGCTTATCAAGACGAATTTGCTAAACAATGCTTATCAAGACCACTGAATGACTTCACATGTTCTATTTTTACAGGCAAGGACAATGAAATGGCAACGCCAACAGTTGAGAGACCACTAGCATTGTCAAAACCACAAACCTTCTAACCTTTGCAAGAGTTTCACATGTGCACCTGCACCACCAAGCTGTGTACTTGTCCACACTTCTCCTTCCTTTAAGTAAACAAAAGTGCATCAAAATATGCTACTGCATCAAACACTGTTTTTTCTTGATGCGTACCATAATATCCACTTGCATCAGAACACAAGATTTGTTTCTCCATGACGACAGCTATAGGAAGTTTTAATTTCTCCAATCTTTTTGACAGCCATGATGCCTAAAATTTTTTAGCCACAACAGGACCAAGCTCTTGCCTTTTTTAACAATTAAGAATTATCCAGCTATTTGCTCTTTCATACATTGCAGGGTTTGCCTGCTACTCTCTTCTGAATAAAGATGGCAATACAATGGTAAGGACTGTAATTCTCATGCCTGGTGATTTCAAGATCCCGTACATAAAATTCAGCGGATCTGAGTCATCATGCATGAGAAACAGCTGCCAAGTACTTGGAACTTGGTGGAAGTTTTGGTCTCTGTGAACAGATTTTTGTAATTTTAGCACCATTAATTAAGAGTCATTTTCAAAGATTTCCTTTTGAAACTTTGCAGTCTGCTGGTGCTTTACCACAGTAAGATTGTGAAGATTCTTTCAAAATGCATTTGTCTGCTTATGTTAAATATTCTCCCTGGATATATTAAGTGCAGCTGCAGACTGTGCTGCCTGTCATAATACCCAGCCACACACAGTGCAGGTATACAAACAACCGAATGATCTAATACTAAAGTTTTTACTCAAAAAATTTATTTTGTACCCAGTAAGTGCAGTCTGCATACAATGATCATAAGAAGCTCTAACCATTGCTGTTACTCATTGTTAATTCAGTTAGGATAATCAAAAAACAACTCTTCAACTCTTACGTATTATATCAATTTCTTTAAGGGAAACTAAATCCTGGTCACACGACATTGTTTTGAGAGGTCTCCAGATCTTACAGCTATCAAAATGCATCAGTCAACTCAGAACATCTCATGCTTTCTCATCAAATAAAGCTCAGCATCTTTTGTCTCAAATCAGTTTTACTCATGTCTTTAGACCTAATAGCAAACACAAGTCTTCCCATAGATTACATGGAAAATAACTCCATTCATTCTTATGCTTTTGAAATATTTCTGATCCCACCAATATCACAAAAAAATTCCACCTGTCTGCCCCTCAGATGGGTGTTGCAGGATTCCTTGAGAAAGGTGTCCGTCCTCTGATTTCACCTGAGCTTCTGTTTACCAAAGGCGATGAACAACCTACGGCAACAGTACCAGTGTATTTCCCTATCGCTTTCCCCATGTATGTAAGCTTAAACTAGAAGGATCAGGACATGAAAGGAAGGGCAGTACCCAAAGGGATATAAATAACCCGGTTTTATGCAAGATGCTGACCTAGAACACATTAGGTAGAATTTTCTTAATAATACCCACATTAATTGATGGCATGTAAGAAAAGTAGTTCTTGCATGTTAACTACAGTTTGTTATTACCAATCTAAAATGGATTTAGACAAGAAAAAACACAACAGAAATGAATGTCATATCATCACATATCTTTTCCATCTGTTAGCACCCTTAGTGCTCCTTATAAAGAAATGCATTTTTATTTCAGATAATGTCAACAAGTATTATGAAATATTTTTCTTTCAATAAAACTACTAAACCTAAGAAAGCCAAAGGGAAAAACACAAGATCTGCTTGCTAATTAAAAATCCATTAAAACTTATTCAGAAGGCTTGGAAAACCTCAGAAGAATAAAAATAGACCTGAAAAGAAAATGGGCAATGTAATCAGATGCGTGTCAGTGTACATTTATAATCCACATGAATTGTTTTTCTTTTACCAAAATTGTTTTCAAACTAGAAGTAAATCCTAAAAGCCAGATCATGGAAACTATTTTTATACCACAGTAAATACAACTCTGGAAATACTATTGTGAGATATAAACAACAATACAAGTAGCATAATAAGTAACGCTCCGAAGCACAGTCACAACTAATACAAGTCTTCACACATGTTTAAAAGCTTCCGTATAAACAGACATATCAATCTCTAGGGGCATGGATAAGGCAGAAATGCCGCGTTCTGCTAAACAAAACTGTCCAACACTTTTTTCCACCCCTGAAGAGGATTCTTCTAACCTGGAGACACAAATTTGCCTTCTGACAATTACAGATAGGTTACAAATAGCCCCAAATAATTATAATAGAGAACTTCTAATCTTCTGTTCAAAGGACTGTTAAATTATCATCTTTATTTGGGACAATGATGATTGCTGTACACCAATGTTCTCAAAATTTCACCTCTTTTTATTTGAGACCACTACAAACCATACCAAGTTACTTTCTCTATTTTTCCTCCATGCCAGTCTTCTGTCCGTTAAGATTAAATATATAAATTCATGGTATTTTTTTTAAAACTGTTACTCCCTCATTTCTTTAATATGCCCTTAAAGAAAAACCTGAAAAAATATAAGTTAATAAATAGATGGCTTTTCCAGCACTTGATGCTAGAGGAGTTCTACTACTTGATCATCTCCTTCACACCCCCCAGCATGAGATGAGATCAGGCTGTGACAGAAGTGCTACCAAAAGAATGATCTACTGCTCAGTCTACATCATACGATACAGGTCAGAGTTATAAACAAAACTGTATCTGTGTCACACGATAGGGGCACGTATCCAGCGAACCTTGTTACAGCAACTACTACAATGGAAGTTATCCAAGAGGACCAACTGATACCTCCAGGTCAAGTTCCTTTGAGGCCATCATCCAAGGACACACAAGCAGTAAGCTTACTCCGTTTACTGCACTGCAAGTTGCAAAAGGTCCTCAAGTTCTGCGACCTCTCTCAAGTTCCACAGGTATCCTCAGTTTAAACAGGCAAGGAAATGTGTTTTTAAGGTAATAGGAAATTAATTCTCAAAATCTATGTTCAATATAGAGAAAGATGCCAAAATCTTCAAGACTCAAACACGCTAACTTGAAGACGTAGAAATAACGTTAAAACAAAGTTTAAGAATTAACAGATTGAATTTATACGCAGCAAAACACAGCAAATTTTCATCCAGATCAGTTATCCTATTTCATTCATTGGAGGTCCACGAATATTTGTGCTGGAAGCAGCAAGGGAGAACAGCAGTGATAGGAAAGAGTAGCTAGAGAAGGAGGAGAGGGAATAAAGCCAGTGACGGTGTAAGCGATGCTGTCTCAAAGGATTTGGAAATTACAATCTGAATCACTCGCTTCATAACTTTTTTCAGAAGCCACCAGAAAAACAAGTATGAAGATAATAAGAAGCTGATTTATAATGGGACTATTTGTATATTTACCTCATCTTTTCTGAGCATAGACCTTCTGGAATGACAGCTTCTTAGATATTTATACTTTCATTTCAGCTTGCTTTTTACATATACACATACGCTTCTAATTAACATTTACAGCATGAAAGCTCAGTTCTACTCACCAGACCACATAGCCTCAAAAATTATCTTAGTCAAACCTTTCAGAAGTACTTCCAGGTAACAGCTATACTTGCAACCACTCGGGAAGACAACACTGTCAAGGGAAGCACATACGACTAGGTGTAACTTAGAGTGGCCCTAAGGCTACTCAGATTTACCCAACTACTGTCTTGGTACCACGACAGGACAGAACAGGGGCTAGTTCACAGTTCGGCCACACATAAATTTCAGCAGTAAAACTGTTAGTCTTTGTTACAGTATTACTTCTGCATAACTGATTTTTTTTTTTTGCTCTATTTTTGCACATGAAATTTTTCCTTAAAGTACCTGAAAGCCTTCATGATGACAAAGAATTACAATTGAGGTATACTGTGTGCTCAGAATCTTAGACACCATTTGTATTTTGCAATCAATGTATTAAAGATTACATTTAAAAAGAATCTTCGACCACAAAGATGTTCAACATTTATTACCCCATCCATGAAAAAGCTGCCAAAGAGAGTGCTATCAAAACAGAAGTCCGACTGCTCACAGACTCACTGGATACAATGCCAGAATCATTAGACTCGTGTGGATAATATCCATAAATATCACTCAATAACCATAATTGATTGAAGCCCATCTTTCAGAAAGGCACTCACTTTGCCATACTCTTTGTCGTTTGTTCCTCCTTATGAATTCGTGCTCATTTCCTATGTGAGCTTCTCTGGTTTCAGTTTTCAACCGCTGGCTCTTTTTGTACCTTTTCCTCTTACATTAGGGAACCCTTAAGAACTCAGTATTTTCTCTGCTGGAGATATTATCCACTGTAATCAAGCTACTACTTAGTTTTAGGGTTTGGATTCCCCACCCTCCCATAACCTAACAGACTGAGTACCTTTACCTTTCTCACCAAAGGAATTTTCTCCAAACTCGCTACAACCTGTGGTCCACTTCATGACTTTTTGCTAACATTTCGGTCTTTCAATTGTGGACATCTGAATCACATTAAAATGGCAGCAGCCAATCTCACTATCTCTGTGATAAACAGAGCTTCAGGACACAGCCACAAACATCCCACGCTCTAAATCTCTTTCCAGAAATACTCCTTTCTGGACTGTAGCCCCATCCCTATACCTCTACACGGTGACACCATCCCTCTCCTTATTCTGAAGCGCATTTTGTTTAACTGTGCTTAATCCAAATCCCACTTTTGCCTCTTCCCTATGCTCATCCACGTCATTCCATATACAGACTTCAACAGCAGTAACTGTTATCAATATTGACTAATACCAGACTTTATTGCTGGAGGACCACACAAAAAACCCAAAGCAAGGCAACGACAGTTCCCAAAGACAACAAAGTGCTTTGTCAGCCAGCCCTTAACCCAATTACTGTAAGTTTTATTCCACTGAATAATTCAAACTAATAGTTTTAATCAGAATATAAACCACTGTTAGGCCCAGCACCTTTTAAAGCAATCCATTTACATTACATCTTCATAGAAAACTATGGATAAAGGATCACATCAGGTGACACAGTACCTACATCAAAGACAACTTTTAAGACTCACAAAGTAGGTAAAAGATAGGATGAAAAGCAAGGGAAGCAATAAGAAAAAACCACCAAATGTAAGAGTTCCTGCCTCTAAAGAATGTAGTAAATATATTTATTTCCAAAATAAAAATAAAAAGTTAGAAGCCATCAATTCTCCACACCTCTTCCTTTTTGCATATTTAACCCACTTAGGCACATACTACAGCCATCCCAACGGGAAGGGACTTGCTCTCCCAAAAAGTCACGCCTTCCACATCCTCTTGATTTCAGTGGGAACCATGGGATTTCACCGTCTCACAAAAGTGAGCAGCATGTACTTCAATATACATTGTAGAGTATATAAAATACTCTATTGAAATTATACTATCTAAAAAACAATTACTTTATTGCTTCTTACAACTTTTTCACTGTAAAATTCAACTCCAAGGTAGTAATTGGCAGGGACAAAATTATGTAGCAATTAGGGCATGACAGCAAAAGCAAACAAGAACTGAAAATGGGTTCGACACTTCTGGTAACAAGCAGGTAATTATCACAGCAGCTTGAAAGGGGCATAATCAACCAAACTGACATCATCCCTCCCACATAATAAAATGTGAAATCCCTTTACGTGCAGCGTAGCTCTTACACACAGCTGGTAAATGCTGCTAGTCTAGTCTCGACCTCTGTGTCTACAGAGCAGCTGAGGTTACATTTTGGACACTTCAACAGTGGATCATTTCATTTATTTATTTAGAATGATGATAACTATTACATGCTTTCACCCGTTGTGAGCTACAGAGATTATTTCTAGAAAACAGTATTCTATGAAAATGCCTTCTCTTCTCTCAGTATAACTTTGTTTTCAAAGTTCGTAGAACACAGGAAAAAATCTCTTCCTAAAAGGCACAGTTACCATCACACCTCCACCTACAAGATAAAATAGGTTTAATATTTTTAATACAAAAATAGAAAGTTGTTGGTTTTAAATATACTCAACTCTCAACTACTAGATTTTACCAACACTTTTTTTTTCCGCATGACACATTTTATTTCAACTGAGGTGTGAGCTTTAACTGTTGTCTCAAAGCACCGCTATCCTGTGGACATGCTTGTTGTTCGTTTCAACACAAAGTCTAGCTATACCACAAATGGTAATGCATTCATAACATATTTGAGGTAATTAAAATACGATCTGTAAAAAACATTCGTTTATCTGCTGTCCCTTTTCAGCATTATTTTATTGCAAGATTCTCAGTCTCATCAGTGCAGTGTTTGGAAAACCCACCAGCCCTGACTGACTCAATAGCAGTTGTTTTATCTGTTAGAGGAGGTTGGGGAAACCTCCTTCTCCTTTTTCTGTATTTTTTCTATATTTTGTATATTCCTAACCTATGTTCCTCTCCATTTTCTCTCTCCTTGTGTTGACAAATCCATTTACCTCCACACTGTCTGTCAATACCATTAGCTTGCTGCTTCCGCCTTCTTCCAGCTCATTAACGGAAGCAAGGCTGAACCCAACACTAATCCCTACAGTCTGCCGTTAACTGTTTCTATCCAGCTCCAATCTTTTAGATGGGTTTCGTTCCTTGTTTCTTGGATAGAAGCAATTTCAAACACTGGAATTGCAGCTCAATTTGTATTGATTTTTCAAGTGAAATTTCCACAAAACATTTACAGAGTACCTGTACCTATCATTTTTTAAACTGTGCTGCAACTACCGTAAGTAAAATATATGAATTATTAACACTTATCTTCTCATCTTTGAAAGCTCAGCACTAACACATCACAACATGAATTCTTTAGACACCTGTTACCTTGAGCAATCTATTTTTTTTATCTCTTTTTTTTTTGTTATCTTGAGCAATTTATTTTTTTGCACAAAATTCTCACAAAGATAACCCAAAGCTGGGTTCCTGGAACTCAACTTTTCAAAAGTACTAAGGTAATTTCAAATAACATTATTCATTTCAAAATTTAAATTTGATGAGTGTGTAGTCTAGACATGGCATGCCTTGACTTGTGGAAGGTTTAGTTTACTGGCAAGTAAAACAGATGTAGGCACAACAGGAGCTATTCGATTGCTGACTCTGTTACTGACATGATAAAGATGTTAATACTATACCAAATCTTGTCTTTTTTCTGCGTATCTGAAGCATTTAAAATCTTAAATTACTTACAAAGGTTAAAATTGTACAAGATGTAGAATTTTATCAAGAATCCTGTTAACTAGAAAAAAATTATAACAGCACCAGTTTACCAATGTAAAACTATACCACAGAAAGTGAAAGGAAACATTGACCTCGAAGCTAAAAAAGGTAAAGACTAAGTAAAAAAAAAAAAAAAAACCCACAAACCCAAAACTTAAAAAAACCCAAAACATTTTCTTTTTAAACCAATTGCTATCGAAGAGACTTCTTCCTCTGAAGCACATTGCTCCTACGAACACTATGATTCTACTATGAGAATCTACAAATACGAAAAATAGCTTTATACATAACACTTCAAAAAGCCAGCATGGGTCAAAGCAAAACTAACAGGACTCGGACAACAGCCAAATATTCACCTGAAGTAACACCCAAGTCACACGTACCCTTTACAAATTGAGGTTACACTGTCACAAGCGAGTTCACAGCCAGGTTCTCCACAGTAGCAGTTGCACTGGTAGAGGAACAGGGCTGAGCAGCTGCAATAAAAGGCGACTACCTAAGTCACTGCTGCCAGCAGAACAGATCTCTGGAATTGTGACCTTAAATGCCCTGTAAATATAGAGCTAACTATAAAATTTCCATTACTAACAAAACATTGGTAAGTAAATTACCAGGGAACAGTTCCTCAGAAGCGATAAGGTGGGAAACCTTCCATAACCTTCACGCTCTTTTCTTCTCCATGTATCTTTGTTCTGTTTCAATGACAGATTACACTAGAAATACCTTTTTACTGCAAACTTAACAAAGCTATAATGGCATCCGGACTCTGCAGCATTCAGCATATTGGAAAATGGATATCCTAGGATACTTTAATTCTCAAGACTTGGGAGAAAATCTAAGATACCCAGAAATTTCAGGCGCCAATGTTCTGTCCTACAAGCTGCAAAACAAGCACATAAAGTCATCTCATAGAGGAACAAATACTGGTTTTCTTCTTTGCATGTGGATCCTACAGTAAGTTAACATGGTTGGTTCAATGTCCCCAAGGGAAACTTTCTTCATCTGCACAGCTGGAAATAATGTTTTGCTGGAGGAAGTACAGTATTTTTAAGTAGAGCTCCTCCCAGTAAGAGCTCTGAGAGGATGCCAGGTAAACAAAAAATTAATAACACCACCAAAAATTTTACCTTCTCTAGATACAGACACACCCCAACGCCTTATTTTCTTATATCCAATTCTATGGCCCAATTTGCAGATATGTTGAGGGTTTACCTCTTCCAAAAACGAAACAAAAAGTTGAGGTTTAGCTTCCCTTGGAAAATAAAGAAAAACCCTATGGCTTCAGTCTCACTAGACACACCCCATATTAGCACAATCCAACATTTAATTTATTATAGAGTAACACTAAGCTGGTAACACACAGATTAAGAACTTCAGCTTAAAGAAAAAAACCCTCAGAAAAGTGTGCTACCATTAAAAACCATTGCTTAGCAATGCCACTTGAACTAATTCTAAGCTTAAATAAAAACTATCACCAAATATCAACTTTATTAACTAAATAAATTGCTGTTGTTTCACTTCCAAAACAAATGAAAGATCTGCTTAAATGCTTAGCCTTGGATGTGCACAGTAAAATACCATGCACAGCCCGAGAGCCTGACTCAAAACTATCACACTTGGAAGTGCAGTGCTGAATAATTAACCTATGTACTTCTTCAAGGGCTGTCTGAAACTCTTCTGTCTTTTAAGCTTTCTGTTATCAGTATCATTCAGAGAATTTGGATTAAAAGCCTATACAATTCTAAATGATTATGAAAGCATTTTTTTTCTGGATGAAAAACTACAAATTCTGAAGATTTCTTCATGAATTCTTCTTCTGAAGAATTCTGTTCTTTTTTTCAAGTTTCCTTGGCCATAAATTTCATATTCAGCTTCATTCAAAAGAAATCACAAAAATTAAAACTGTTAAATTTAATACCTAATAAATACAGATATATCCTCACTACTAGTAGGCATGAAAGAATCCATAAACGGCTTTGATTTTTTAAGTTAATTACAGCATGCTTTAGAAAATGTACTGCTGAAGAATGAATCAGGGAGGAAAAACTCCTGAAAAATTTCATACACTCCTAAAAATCTCAGATAAAAATAAGTTTGCTACCCTATTTCGCCAGCTGCAAAATTCAATCTCTGTTTTCTTGCACGCACTTGAACATTATACGAACTGGGTTTCAGATCATTAGGAAAAACCATGGGCAAAATACAATGCTGGTCTGATACGTTACTTATGAACATCTTAAACACTAAGAAAGGTTTCTGCTTCTTTTTATCAAGCAGTTGCTCTGCGTGAGGATAGTAACTACTGATGTTCTTAACACAAATAAGAAAAAACCTTAATTTTGTAAGATACTCGTTTCTTAAGAGACACAACAGAGACTACCAAGGCCAACCAGCTCTTCTACATAACAACTGTATCAAAAGAAAATGTACTTAAAATAAGTGCAACTCAGATAAGCAGCTACTATGGGTTTACAACAGGGATCCTGTTTCAATAAAGCAAAATAAGTTCCAGTATTCTCCTACAACGAGATTTTTAATACCTGCACTAAAGCTAAGGAAAACAGTCAAGCTCCTATTACACACTTTTAAAAACAAATTTATAAAAGAAGTACATCTGAAGCCACATCTTAAAAAATTTAACAGCCAACAAACTACTTAGAAATTTTCATTCTATTATTCAGGAAGATCTAAGAATACCAAAATATTTTTAAAACAATAATAGAAAGTCAAGATTTAAGCCACATTAGAAAATCCTCCCTAAAGCTTCCAGTTATTGCAATACTTCTTAAGGCAGAGTTTCATGACAAAAATACTTTTTTTGTGCGGCAGAGACATACAAAAGGATTCTTCAGGATGCCAAACACTTTCAGAACTCTCCAGTGATGAGTCATCCTGTTATGTATACAAAGCTTTCATTAAAAAAAAAGTCAGTTGGCATCATTACAGATCCTCAGTTAGCAATCTTCAACTTACTGTTATTTCTTGTACAAAGTATTCTAAACACTCTGCAATAAAATATTCTGGTATGCTAATTTTGGGGAGGAAAACGTGCAACTTAACTTGAATGGCTCTTCTTACACAGAGTTTCTACTCTAGTTCACAAAGTGCTCCAAGATGGCCTCAAAACAATTTTTAGCTAGACAGAAATTCTTTGTTGCTCCATGTCAGTTCCTTGCCAGTTGCGCTGATCAACTATTTTGCCAAAACAAAAAAAATAAGTCTTTCAAAATGAGTCTTGATGAGTGTAATAAAAAGAATCACTTCTAAAAAAAAAAAAAAAAAAAAGGAGGGGGGTGGAATTTAACTGCTCCTGAAAACTTTGAAAGCATTCCTTCTGGCTGTCTCCTTAGAAGCATCATTTGAATCCCCCCCACAAATGAATTTATTTAGACAATCTGTACTTCAACAAAATCGCAATAAACTAAGAACTGCCACATAGGTGCAAATAATTGTAATGAACTGTTTTATTATACTGGGATTGATTTGCCAATAAGAAAGCTTTCCTTTTTTTATATATAACTCCTTTGAAAGTGGTGGTTTTTAATTGGCTGTTGTTTGCTTTACTTATACACATGAATGTTTGCAAGATGTACTAGAAACCAGAAGCTTCCCACAGTGCTACATACAGTACAAGCATCCTGCACTTTGCTCCATCAAATGTTGGATCTGGTCCTTCCAGACCAGGCTTACAAGTCAAGAGGAATGGTTTTTTCATGCCTGTTCATCTTCTACCTGCAGGCAGAAGGCAGCCACGTACAAACCCAGGTAACAGCAGCTGTGGAGTTTTAAATCAAGCATTTACCTTCTGAAACTCATCTCAAGATTCACTTCGCACAGGCAGCTAGTCTGCAGTTAGCAACCCTCCCACAATATCATCTGGCCAAATTCAAACAAACAGGCAAGATACAAATAATTCCCTTTATTTTCAATCCCTCCAGCCACTCACTTCCCCAATAATTCAGTTCCTTGTGTTGATCCTTTTCTAAATATGGCCACACATGCATAAGAAGGGAGCCTCAGCGCCAGCTATGCAATTTCTCTTTCCCACTGGGGACACATTTTCCAGCATCTCAGATGTTTTCAGAACAGACGCCTCCCCCACCACTGCCACATATACATTTTATTTTATTTCTTATAAACACCTCTTACCCACAGTAGTTACAAGTGCCAAATCATCTGATTTCACAGAGTGTCAAAAGAAAAGACAGATCTAAGAACTTATATAGCATTCTCTATCCCTTTTTCTTCTGCAACATGTTGATTTGGAAATAATATTCTTCATCTGCTCAAATTCCAACAACCACAAAAAGTCAGCTGTCCCTCTCCAGTCATTTACGCTGATCATAGGACTTGATCAACTATACCATGTTTCCAGCAAGTTTATGCTTTCCATAGGTACTGTCAAGGCTACCTGATCAAAGATACAAATTAAATGTGTGGATTCATGCTATGAGTCTTTGAGCTTGAAGCACACTGATTTCCCTGTTTCACAAAAAATAAACCTAAAGAACAGCCCATTTTCTTCTATTCCCAGACAAGATAAGAATGCTTGTCTTAGAAAGCATAACTAAATCCTCTTGATTTTTTCAATTTAGTCCTAAGTTTCTGTTATTCTCTCATTATTTATGTACTACCATAGGTGGTCATGGCAAATTACCAACATAATTTACACTGGTTCTCTAACTGTAAGACTAGCTTATTAATTAAATAAAAAAAAAAAATAAAGAGACAACAGTCTTTGGTAGTTAAAAAGCAGAGGTATAGGAAAATAAGATACACCCCTAGTCAACAACAGGAGCTTCATATTTCATACTTGTCTTTAGAAGACTACATTTTAAATGAAAGCAGACACCATTTTCGTTTACTCGCATTAATCATCAGTCGATGTAAGAGGAGAGATGAATAATGGAAAGCCAGCTGAATGCAGAGCATCTTCAGCAGAGGTTTGAATGAGGCTGGGGTTTGGAGTGGTGAACAATCAGCTTCACAAACAAGAGAGACATTTCAAAACACACAGCACAAACATAATGGAGGGTCCAGCGCAAAGCAGGGGCTTGGCTCCGTCTAACAAACAAAAGGGGATACTTTAATCATATTTTAATGAGGGTTTGCACATGACCTGGTCCATTAGATACTGAAATGCTGCTGCTGTTACCATACAGCCACCTTGGCATTTGGTGGCTAATGCTAAAATTGGCCACTACAGTACCCTTGAGGAAGGAAAAATAAGTAAATAAAGCTGCAGCAGCTTTGGTTGATAGCACCATTAATATACTGGGGGTTTTAAAGATCTGTAGATCCACAGACATCAGCATGATCAAGTGTGAAACCTAAACTTACCGATAACCAGTTCTATCACGAAACATAATATGCAGAATAATTAAGTCCATTTATGGTAGATATAAAACATGTTCATTATCCAGATACAAATATTATTTAACTAATAGAATGACTCAAAACCTAAGCTATATAATACAGACATTTAACATCAGAAAACAAGATCCCATGATTCCTTAAGGCTGCAAAAAGTGAAAAAATGTACTGCCCTAAGAACGACAAGAAAACTTGCTAACGGTCCAGACATCCTGCTTTTGGAGTCCGTTTGTCTCTTAATCCCTTCAATGAGGCAGTCCCTATTACACACACACACAATTTTTTCAGTTTAAATAAAATTTCACTGATGTAACCTGGTGCTCTCAACTAGGTCTCTGGTATGTGTGCACCTCTTTGAAAAGTATACAGTCTGTTTTTCCCACAGACATTTTCATGCATCTTGATAATTATAATCACAATTCATGTTGAAAAGGAGATCACGGAATTAGCATTTACTGTCTCTTCCAACACATACTACATGGCACTGATGCTAGTAGGTAGAAGGTTCAAGAAAATCCCAAGTAAAAGGCTGCTGATCTCACAATATGCAGTTAAACTGTGGTACTCCATGCTCAGTGTGCTGAAAGTTTGTGTGATCGAGGAGAGGCTGGACACGTTCAAAGGAGATGTCTAATGCTCAACAGATCTAGCACAGAGATACCATCCTCGACTCCAGATTTTCCCAACCTTCTGCAATTAGTGGTTCAGGGAAGTATCATTACAAAATTACCCTTTCCTTATTTTCCTTCCTAGGCATCTGCTATTAACCACTGCAGGAAACATGACGATGGGACATCCAGATCTCTGATCTGACCCAGTACAGCTGCTGTTGTGAAACAGGTAATTTCTCCATATTATCTTACAAACAGACTCTGAACCAAGAGCTAGGAAAACAAAGCTCATCATATTGCCCAAATTACTGTCACACCTAAAGACTGATATTTAACACCACTAACCTTCATTTCCAGCCTTGCATTCAACATCCTGAACTGTGAATAGTGAACATGTAATTATGTAGCCTTTAGCGGTTTATAAAAGTTTCATTCCTTTAAAAGACTTGTTCCTGATTTCTGACCTCCAGAGATTCTAATGCAATCTTACAGAGAATCAGTTCTGCATGGTGGGAGGCGGGGGGGGGGAGGAAAAGCAAAGAAAATGTCGGAGCATCCTATACACCTTCCCATTCAGCAGACGGCTTGTTAGGATCTTTGTCCATATTGTATTGAAAAGATTATACTAAGTGCCACGTCCCTTAGTCAGGTGGTCATTATCTACCACAGTAAAAAAAATAACCTCAAGAACAGAAAGCTTCATGTCACACAATCATGCCTTTCAACAAGATGCTTTCACAGTCAAAACCCATCTACTTTTCTTGTATTTAAGCAACACTAAGCTCTTCTGGCAGCTCAATGGATTCTCCTAAGTCACCAAATTGCTTGCACAGCCTCAGAAATAACCTAAGCATCATGTGTCATGTCACTGAAGAAAGTCAGGTGACATTTTGTTGCCATCTGCTAATTTGAAATAATATCCATCCTAGTATACCAGCATACTAACCTTATTTTTTGTAGGGAATCTGTAATTTTTTGCTTCTTCTAGTCAGTTAAAAGACTACAGAGAGAGATTCGTGGGAGTTTATTTTGCCCCCTGCCCTGGATCAAGTAATATAGTTAAGTACAAACAAGCTCCTGGACACAAAAGCTCTTATTTGAATACTATGCAGATTCCCCAATCTTCAAAGTTGAAGCTGTGAACCTATCTGAGAAGACAGATAGACATTGCTTGTAGAGAGGGCTGAGGGAAAGCTCGTAAGATGGTTGTCTCCAGGGGAAAAGAGATGGAGTAAGAGGCAATTCATTATCTATGGAAGACAGGTGAGCTTTAGGGCAGGGATGCAGGGAAGATACTAGAGAATGACTGTATTTTGTAATTTGTCAATTTGTGAGGCTCATGACTTTAACCATGTCCTGATTTTCAGTACCCAGGCTCATCTTTTTGATGAAAGTTGGCATGCATCTTTGAATGCCAGAAACAAAGAGTTAAGGATGGAGTTTTATGAGATACAGTTGATATTCACTGACTGTGGGCAAGTTCATCCTTATAACTAAAAGTTGCTTAATTTAATCCATCCACTTTCCACGAGTGAACGTTCGTGAAGAAATCTAGTAAAAGACAAAGTGTATTACGCAGAATCCTATGATCTGGGTGATTCTGTCTTGGAGTGCATGTACAGGGGTGGTCATGGAGCTCTGTCAGCAAATTTCACTTTTGGTGCTCAGGTACAATCTGGGTATAGGATGATCTGCAGAAAGTTTGCTTCTCATGAGTTTAGCAGGCTTAGGAGGCTGTTGGAAGGACTGGAGAGGAGATTCCAGGAGAGATTATTTCAAGATACATGTTCTTTCAGTATAGATTGCAACCACTGAAATGATTCTGCAAATTTATTTCGGACTCCAGATATAGAAGGTGATTTCTGTACTGGTATTAAGTGCTTATGGGGCAGCTGGACACTTAGTGAAAAAACAGCACTTATTTCCTTTATGTGTGCCTAAAAGCTCATCTGTTTTACCCAGTTACAACAGTTTTACGTAAGATGCAATCACTTCCCCCCATCCCTGCTTCTCTTATAGCCTTAAGAGACACACCACCACCACCACTGCTTTTCTGCCCTTAACTATACCACTATGGCACATCTTTCAAATTCCTCACAAATAATTTCACGCTCAGAGGATGCTACAGAACAGTCAGAAAAAATTACCCTTACAACCTGCTGAAGAGACCACAACCATCATTGGCTTTTCTATTAACATACAGGGCTACCCCACCGCCTCT
>NW_009220584.1:0-25778 GCF_000690835.1 Fulmarus glacialis | reverse complement strand
AAAAGAAAAAAAAAGGAAAAAAGAGAAAAAAGAAAAGAAGATTTAAAAAATTAAAAAAAGAGGACTGGGAAAGGTGCATGAGTCCTGCCCCTACACCAGGGTCCTAGTTAGAGATGTGACCCTTGTGACCCCTCTCTTTTTCTTAATCCAGAAGCCTTGGAACCACCAACCCCTGCCCTGAAGGACCACAGCTCCTCACAGAGTTCCAGCTCCAGCTTTGTTATAAATCCAGAGTCTTAATATCCATTCAAAACCTACCATCTTCCTCAGAGCAGTGCTTTCAATTGAGGCTCTTCTCACCACATTACTTTCAAGACCTCCACTTTCTTCTACATCATATCACTCCTACCACTCTTCTCCCTCAGATCTACTCATTAGCTGTCATGCTGGCCAAGACCATCTTCTCTTTAGCTCCCCAACAGAACCACAGCTCCAGCTGTTGTTCCTGAAAAGGATCAAGAAACATCCTTCTAGACAGGGTATAATTACTATTTCAAAAACATACAGAACAAAGTCTCTTTTCTGGGTTCAGAGAAGTGGTGTCCTAAAAAAAGAGAAAGTATGGCACAACTTATTGACATATTTGGATATTCCCTTTACAGTCGGTGGTAAGGACTTGGAAGATCAAGCCCTACAATTCTACTTGAGATCAGACTCCAGAGCATGAAGGTATGCAGCGTATTTGGATAATTACATGGTATATCCAGTAAAGAAAAATTAAACTGTGTGTTATATGTAATATTTACTCTGTAATTAATTACACCTAATTCTTCCAGTATGATATGTTACAAAATCTGCTAGCTATCACATACTTATGCTGTTGATTTCAATTTTAAACAAAATATGTTTGACCCATTAAAGTAAATTCATGACAGAACACAATGGTTAAAAGTGAAATGGAGAGCAGATAAGACTGAATTTAAAAAGAACTGTGAACTCAGACTAAGTACTCAAAAGCACCTAGATTATTAGCATCTAACTGAGAATATCACAAGCTCTATAACAGTCCTCTAACACTGACAATCTCAACTGGTGAGGCACGTGTATGTGTGTTTGTACACGTGCCCGCACCTGAGTAAATGCACACTACAAAAGCTCTTTGCTGACATTTGCTTGTCTGTTTTTTGAATTTCATTCATGAAGACTTCGATCTCCAGAGACAAAAATTTTGGAATGCTGAGCTTGGTTTAAGACAATGCTTTGAATTAGTTCTGCAGTGAATGCAGATATGTTCAGATTTATGGTATTAAATATATTATTCTGCAGACATGCAGCATTGGGCTACAGGTACAGAGCTTTATCTGAACATTTCTGAGTATTTGATAGAGCAGACTAGTGTGATGTTTAAACTGAAAAGCTGCTCCAGTGCCTCCCTGACAAAAAAGTATTTTCAGCATGATTCCATGCACTCAATGATAACACACTGCAATGAGCATATTAACACTTATTATTTTAAGAAATCAAATTGTCCTGGATTTTTAGAGACACATAGCACCAGTCTCTGTTTTAAAGAAATATTCTTCATCTCTTGATTGTCTTTATATTCACAATCTGGCTGGATATCATTCTGGAAGATAATGGTAACCAGTCACAAGATATGAGGGTAAAAAGGTAAAAACCTGTTGTGTAGGAGGTCCAACTAGATGGTCTAAAGCAGATTTCCTAAATTCCCTGTCCCTGGACATGTGAATTGCAACCTAGTGGGATAAAAGGGGAGTGGTTTAACAGGGTTGATGGTGTGCATGCAAATGGGACTACTAGACTAATGTGTTGGAGCATATAATGAAATAGAGCCATGGCTACAGGGTGCAGCAAAGCAGCATTCCTTCTAGTGGTACTGCCTCAAGGCAAGGAGGCACATACTAGTCCTGAGCTTCTGCTCTTCATCACAGCAGTCAGTCGGTAACTCCTCGGTCACGGTGGTCACCGGGGCACCCTGACACAAGAAAGGGCCACAGCATTTTACATGACAAATGCAAGACATGCAGATAATTTGCTAAATAACGTGGTTAAGCTGTCCTGCACCTACTGCAAACACAGTGTGACAGATCTCCTAACCGGTGGCCTAAATTCTGTGAATACCGTCTGTGACTGGACTCGGAAGACACAGGCCCCGTCAGCCAAATGAGTGGCCTGATCCTATTTAACATGCAGCTGCAGGAGGTGGCTGTGACACAAGAGTGGGTATAAACAGCACTGCCAACGTCAAGTGTTCACTGAACCTCAGCCTTAAGCACTACAGCTAATGCCTAAAATTAGAAGTTGCCCTTCAGCTTTTCCCTTCTATGTCTTAGTGCCTTCTTTGCACTTAGTCTCCTTTCAATTTTTCTTATCGGTCCACAGAAGCAATTGAAGTATGCTAACTATATACCAACACATATTTTAACTCCTCACCACTTAGGCCTTTTTATATTTTCCATAATCAACTTGGAGATCACTTTGTTATTGCTATTCCCACAGAATTGCTTTTGTGCGCACTCATTACGATGTCTAGAAGCCAAATATAGCATGCAGACATGCACAATGCATCCATCAAGCTTGGAAGATTTTACGTGTCAGATTCTTGGTTGGTACAATATAAAAAAAAAAGAATTTCAGTCAGCTGTTACATCAGTGGAACAATATTGGGTTTTACCAGTTGAAGATTAGACTCAATTCTCTGGGCTACAGAATAAATAACTAGAATAACTCCAGGAATACATCTTCTCTTTGGAATGCCCTATGGATTGTTATGTAAGAAAAAGATGATTCCCTCCCTCTCATACCATCATCAACGTACCAACAATAAAATCCTACTATTTCAACTTTCCTCAAGTGACGAGCAACACAATACTTGTGTTGTAACATACCATAGACACGTAAGTTTCAAAAGAGCCACCCGCTATACAAAGCCACAAGTCATCTAAGATTTAAACCTGTGAATAATTTCCAATTAAACATATTTTAGGTGATAAAATGAAATTTACACTGTTGTATTTCAGGTGCAACTTTCAGTGCTCAAAGGCAAAACTGCATCCAAAAGAGGGAAAGAATTGACCAGATGTTTTACAATGTCACTTCAATCTTCTGGGGACAGTATTTCCCCTGTGCCAAAGCAAGTCTGAACCTTAGTCAGAAATTCAAACTAGCCTGCCATAACCATTTTAATAATGGAACTGAGATAGCAGTCATATAAAGTATCAAATAAAAAAGGAGCACAGACATGGGGAGGAAAGAAAAACACAAGAAAGAATATATAGCAAATGTTAAAGATCTTCACTTGTTTGTACTGACATGACTGATATATGCCTCAGTTCAAAAAAACATGTAAATGAAGTGCATTGAGCACTGAGCTCTTAAGTAGCCTTATTGATTTTCTTAGGACTTCTCATATGCTTGATGGCAGGCTTAGGCATTTTCTCGAATCATGCAGGTCAGTCCAGCTCAATACTGATCTTTTCCCTCCACTATTACATATCCAGGCTCATACCAAAATACTCCATCAACTGCCCCTTGCTCCGTAAATAGGATGCTGAAAATGAAGGTCGTTGATTCCATTGTATAAAACTATTTAGCATCATTAAGACTCAATAACAAATCCCTCATAAAAGAAGAAAAAAAAATTTAGAATGCAATTGAAGGGGACAGACAAAATATGTGTAAAGACCCTTCTGGAATAAAAATAGCATGTGGTTTTGCTTCAGGTGCTTTGATTTAGGTTCCTAGCTCTGTTAAGTTAAGCCTGAACCACAACATTAGCACACCTGTTGAAAAATACCTAGATAACTTAGATTATTTTTCATTATTTCAAAAGAAAGTTAATGTAACTGATTATTAAAGTCCAGTCATAAGTAAGCCAAATAAAGCTGAGAACTAGCAATCACTAACAGCTGAGACCCTGAAATCTCTCTCTACCAGGTAGAATTAACATCATAAGAATGCAGTGTACCAAAGAAATCTTCAATTTACTGAATTGACTTTAAATGACTGTTAATTTACTGAACAGATAGGATGTGGAGTTTGGTCCTCTAAACTTCAATCTGGCATTTCTCAGCAATTCAGCAAAGATATTTCACAGCTCCTGGACATACAAACCTAATTCTTCCAGAATTAAATGTAAACATTGAGTGTAAACAAAATGAAAACATTTTACTGGAACCTAATGCTTCACAATCCTACAATAAAGCCCAGTATAGTCACAATTCCTAATTTCTCAGAACAATTTCTCCTCTTTTTTATACCTTCTGCAACCATTTATATACATACAGATCAAACAGATAAATCCTAGCATATCAGAACAGATATATGTTTTATGGAATAATTATAGGAATAATTATAAATATCTCATGGTTTCTGATTGGGACAAGTTTATCAAAACGAGCTAAGGAAAAATGCAGTATCAAGCTGAGCAGCCAAGCCATCAAACCAGAAATGAACATACCTATATTTAATAAAGGCAAGGGTAAAAACATAATAAAATTAAAATCGATATGATAGAGGTCTTGTGCTACACCTAATTTCAATTTTGTATGTGAATTTGGCCCATGAAGAGAAAAGAACCCAACTTAATATCAGAAGTTAACAGTACATTAACTACAGACTTAATGAAGGCTGGTTTGACCGAAAACCAATACACTATCCCAATGAAAATCTTATGCTTTATGGTCCCAGCTTTCCCATCTTCATCCATGACAATTAGTGCCTTATTCCACGAGGGAAGAATTATTTGCTAGAGGGAAGGGCTGCAATGGTGACACCTACATCTGAGTTTCCAAGAGACAGAATGAAGTTTCATTTTAAGAAACATTCAAGTGTCTTATTTAATCATTTCACTTCAGGCGAAATCTTGCAAGAACTGATGAGCACTGGATCATCAGTATCCAAATCCAGCCTGTGCCAGCAGCTCTTGAAGTCCCCCTATGTTGTCTAAATAGTAATCAGAACTGAAACGTATCACAACTTTCATACTAACCTAAAAGTTCAGCACTCAGATAAATACATTTACAATTCAACGCAATGCAAAAACGTGCCTGGATTGTTTGATAAGGCCACTAGAGATGTCAAAAAGACGTTATTCGAACCAAATCGGCACAGCAGTCATCTGACTCTCCCCACATTCTGATGGGAGCTGACATTTCAAAATTCATAATCAATAGAGAAGGTATCATACTCCACACTTCTAGATTTTTGCAATTCTTTGCTTGCTGTCAGAACTTTGATTTGCACCCTTTTTTAATGGGATAATTCCTATATTTTGATCAGAAACAAATTTCTTAAAGATCAAGTATTTCACTGAACAATCACTTGTTTGAAATACTCAAAAATTATTCTCAAATGAAATGCTGAGACACTTTTATGTCAAAGCAACAGTATCTCTAGACACTAATCATCATTCTTTTCAGAGTACACTGTAGCTGAATTTCACATACAAGAAGGCACAAGAATACAGAGGTCAAACGTTGCAGTGTTCTGCTCATGACTGTCTTTATGCACAACAGATATGTTGTGCCTTGGGGATATGTGTGAAATCTATTTAATGGACACAGACTAAGAATGGAAATTGCCAACTGTTCCTCGTATATATTTGGACTTTCTTTAAGACACTTCCATTAGGCTATTGTTAGTGTATGGCAAGCCTTGACAAGAAGCTCTAAAATTTGGCTGTGACATGCCTCTATCCTCATCATGTCTAAAACATGCTACACAACTTTTCAGCATCTTATCACATGCCAGAATAACTTCCTTTTAGACTGTGATTTCACAATAGTTTAAAGACAGTGGAAAACAGCTTCCACTGATCTTTGGACATTAGGAAAAATTTCTTTACTGAAAGAGTGGTCAGGCCTTAGAACAGGCTGCCCAGGGAAGTGGTGGAGTCACCATCCCTGGAAGTATTTAATATATGTGTAGATGAGGTGCTTAGGGACATGGTTTAGTGGGTATGGTAGTGTTGGGTTGTGGTTGGACTTGATGATCTTAGAGGTCTTTTCCAACCTTAATGATTCTATGATTCTATGATTATTAAAAAAATACACCGATGAAGAAGAATGCCATATCAATGTTTGCATACAGCTGAAATTTATTTGGGGTCACAACAGCACTCCAAGAACTCACATCCGCTCTGCCAAACTTCAGGTAGCATAACAAGTTTCTTCCACCAAAGCTTCTCTATGACTACCACAACTTCATTCTTTCCTTCCCTTATTTCTCATCATTTCCCTCTCTCATTTTTTTCCAGATGCTCAGACATTCACTCCAGCTCATTGTGGAGCACTTTGTGACAGGGAACAAAGAGAATTTCTTTCACAGTTACCCTTCATTTTGATGATGTTTTATACAATGAAATTTAAACTTTGCTGGTAAGTGCTCAAAATGCATCATTTTGAATGACCCGTTCATTCTTGGGAGATTTTCTTTCTCCTTGCTCTTGAGAAAAGAAATGCTAGGAAGAAACCAGAGAGTGGAGTTAGCACAGTCCTTTTGTGGGGATCATTAGGCTTTCCAAAGCTTACCTTTAGCTGCAGTAAATAGAAAAACAGACATATTGATTTAAAAATGTGGTTACCCTACCTACATGCAGCTTACATGGTAACACAGTAAGCCATGGACAGTGTGCAGGAACTTAAGGAGAAGTGCCAAACTCAAATGGAAAAGGTTTCTTGGGTGATCAAGTCCCTGTCCTTGCTACTTCAGGCAATGTTTCATATGCTTTTATTCTTAAATTGTCCAGATGAGGAAAAGATATTAGAACAAGGATGGGTTTTTACCACCAGCTGTCATACTGGAATAGTTTTCACCTTGCTGCTTTCGTAGGCAGAAACCTGCTTCACCTGATATCCTTTTATCTGTTCTATCCTTTATCCCCAGTAACCCAGATCCCACCCTGGAATTTCTCTCTCCTGTGATATTTTTATGGATGACAATAATTTGCCTTCTTAGCTTTCACCCTGCACAGCCAAGTGCCTTTAGTGTCTTTTTTTGTTAAACAGACTCTTCATTCCTAGAACCTCCTCCTACTCAGCATGAGTTCAACCTTCTTGATTACTGATGGTCAGTTACACATAGTATACCAGATTAAAACTTATCAATGCCTTTCAAAATGGCATTAATACTTCCTTTGCACTTCTGGTTACATCTTGCCTGATGTAAATAGTATTGCATCTATCTCTAAGCAATTCTGTCTTCTTCTATTGCAGTTTCCCTAAGGAATTGCTTCCATTAAACAGTATAAAGATGGAAAATCTAGTTAAATTACAGTTGGATTACTGCCTAAGAGTGACTAAAATCAAACTGTTAACCAAAATGGTACATATATGCCCATGAGCAACCAAAAGATGTATTTAAGATCCATTATAGTCTCACAAATTTGAAAAAGGGTTTTCCCATTCTCAGTCTGAGGAAAAGGCATTTTTGGATCACTTATATTTATTTTCTGCCTTCAGATCATGTATTTTTTTGTTCAAATTTAATTCTAACGATGTCTGTGGGGAAATGTATCTTTAGGAGGCTCTACAGTCAGCTGTTATTTTATTCACATATTTAAGTCAGAAAACTGACTAAACCAGACCTCTGTCATTCCCTGCTTCTGCATGACTGCTGTAATTTGTGAAGTTCAAGGAGTGAAACAAAGTTAAAAGATACCAAGACTAAAGAAACAGACCAATTGAAAGCCAGATGACTGCTGAAATGTGTAACAGACATAAGAAAAATCTTTTTACAGCCCTTTTCTGAAACTGTAAGCAACATGTTCCAACAAAACAGCTGACAGTTGAGGTAGCTTTATTTCTCTCAAAGCTGCTTCTGAGGATGTTTTATTATTATTTTCAACTAAACCAAGAACAGACTAACCACAGAACCTGAGGACTGATAAACTCCGTGAAATATGAAACATGAGAAATGTCGTGAAGCAGAGAGGACAAAAAGAAGGTGAAAATACAGAAAGTCTGCAAAGAGCAATTTTGAGGCGTTAACCCAGTCCCTGATAAAAAATTGTATGATGATTGGGATCTACAGCAAAAAAACTTGAAGAAATTCTACTGAAAGACCCAGAATTAACCCTTAGCAAAGATATTAGAGATTGCCAGAATGAAGAATCACCTATGTCATGTGGAATCCCAGGGAAGGCAGACACCCCTCTGAGAAGTGGACATAAAAAACTCACATAACTATAAGGAAGAACGCCACTGCAGAAGGGAATAAGGAGCTCCAATTGGCATTCCAGCAAACAAAACAGCAGACAGTATCATCAAATAATTCAGGTTGGAAGGTACCCCTGAAGGTCATCTAGTCTGGTCTAATCTCCTCCTCAAAACAGGTCCACTTAGATCAGGTTACTCAGCACTTTGTCTAGTAAAGTGTTGAATTTCTCCAACCTCTCTGGGTGCCTGTTTTGATATTTGACCACTCTCACAATGAAAAAAAACCCCAAAACCCCAACCCACATACTTGGCACTTCCTGTGCTGCAATTTGTATCTGTTGCCTCTTGTCCTATCACTGTGCACCCTCAAGAAGACTCTGGTTCTATTGTCTCTGTAACCACCCATGAGGTAGTTGTAGACAGCACTAGGATCTCTCCTTCTCTTCTCCAGGCTACAGTTCTCTCAGCTTCTGCTTGTACTTTGTGCACTCAAGTCCCCTAACCATTCTAGTGAACCTTCACTAGATATGCTCTAGTGTGTCAGTATCTTTTGGATATTGGAGGACCCAAAACTGGACACAGTACTCCAAATGTAGTCTCACAGGTGCTGAACAGACGGGAAGAATAATTTCTCTCGCCCTGTTGGCTACACTCTTGCTGATAAAGCCCAGCATGCAGTTGCCCTCCTCTGATTCATATTCAAGCTTGTTGTCTATCAAGCACCCCAGATCGTTTTCTGCAAGGCTGCCTTCTAACCACTTGCACATGGTTATTCCAACCCAGGTGCAAGACTTCACATTTACCCACATTGAATCGGTACTGATGATCACAACTCTCTGAGCCCAACAGAACAATTGGTATTTCATCCAGTTCATGCTCTTCCCTGATGAGGTAACGACGACACTAACAAAAGCACAAGCTGAAGCAAACAGAAGAAATAGCTTCTCAGTAAGTCACAAATGCAAAAGCTTTCATGTCTTTATATAAGGGAGATCAGTGTTGTCTGATTATTTGTTGCTATCTAATATCAAACGTGGTCCATCCCAACAACTTTTCAAGATTATTTTGCCATTTACAACTGTAGAATTTGCAAACTACAATTCTTGAAGAGATTTGCTGGTTGCACACTCTATCTCTGAAGAGGTGACAAAAGCACAGTGTCATTTTCTTAAATCACTACTACATAACATGAAACTTCTTTAAAGGCAACAAGAAAACCGTCATAAAGGAGAAACAAAATTTTAACTTTAAGAATAAAGGTTCTATGATAAAGGCTAGTGATATTTTACACCCATTTCAAATGAACAGCAACCTGAGAAATCCGATAAGGCTTTTCATTTAATCCTAGTCTATTAAAAGTCAAATAGCCTATGTTAATAATAAAGTAAAATGCCCTGCCCTAGTACCGAGGCTCCTCCAGTTCTTCATTTGTAGCACTCATTCATGCTTTTCATCTGCAAATGAATGATTTTTGCGCTTTGCAGTATTAAGTAACTTTTCTGTAATTCCAGACCATAAGATCACCTCGTCTTCTATATTACCCAATTCTTTTGCAGAATTAGCAGGTTCTTCCTAACATTGACAATATTTCTCAAACTAGTTTTTGAGCACAGAATGCACTAGTTAAAATATTAAATGGTATTATCTTGGGGATCACTGATTCTTGAAAAACACTGCTGTACCCTCCCTGTTCATGATTTTACAGTACCCACTGTTGCCTTCCCTTGTGGCAATTTCTCATCCACCAAATAGCTTGCTCAGATTGATACAGAGTAGATCCACTGCCTTGCCTTGTTAAAGTAGTCAGTTACCTTATCACTGGAAATATACTAGTCTGATACAACCTATCTTTTACAAAATCAAGGGAAATTTTTATGCTCTTTCGAACATCTCTGTGCTAAAACGTTATATAACACTGAAGTCAGATTTACAGGCTGGGATTTTTTTGTTTTGTTTTGTTTTTTTTTAAAGCAGAGGATCTGTTAACTTACAAGAACTGCCTGGGAAAGCGTAAAACTTCAAGTAACCTATCCCAAAGAGACCAGGCTTTCATCACAACAGATGAAAAGAATTTTACTTGACTTAATCATACATAATAATGAGTAAATTAAAAAAAAAAAAAAAAAGCAATACAGATGGGATGTGGAAAATGCACTTGCTACAGTGAATGAGATATATGGAAATGATTAATTAGAATATTATAGAACAAAAACAACTGTAAGACAAGAAAGATAGATATGTAAAACCAAAAGTAAAACTTAATTTCAAAGAAAATTCAATAGGAACACTAACTAGTACAGCAAAAATATTCCCTAATGTACTCCAGTTCAGCAGCTGTGTTTATAAAAGGGTTTGGACATTTGCAGCTGGAAATCTCTACATAAAAATAGATTCAAAGACAGAGAAACACAAAATGTTCTATTAGCTTCATTTATACAAAGTAATTGGATAGGAAGCCATCTTATCGTGATCCAAAAAAGGAAAAAAAATGTTTATTGGTTACTCATTACTCAGGCTATTCCTCTTCCCTATGAAAAAAGAAAAAATTATTTCATTTTCTCATCTCCAGTATTTTCTAGACGTATAACTTTCTCAGTTAACATAGCTAAAGGTAAGTTCATTGGGACTGCCTGCAGTACCCATATAGAATAAACTACCTCTCATTCTTTTCTTATTCGGTTTCTAATACTTATCATAAACTATCTCCTATAGCATCTTATGGTAAATAACTTACCCAGGCTTACTAAAACAATAAGGATTGACAGGTCTACATCACTGAAATTTTATTTTCCCACTGCAGGATAGAAACATCTGATGAAAACTCAGCAATATTTTGAGATGGGAATTGCTTTGCTCCATGCCAATCTTCTCAGGAGTTCCACCCACTCTAGCATAATTCGTCTGGTGGCTATTTTAGAGCTATAATGAAAGGTTATTACATCTAACTTCCTTACAAGTTCAAGACTAAGTTCTTTAGGGTACAGATTGTGTCATCTCATGGTTTTGTGCAACATCTAACATATTTTGGACAATAATATATTACAGACCATATCAGGACTATGTAAAGATAGCTAGATGCAAGGACATATAAAACCAACAGGCTACAACTGGATTAATTTATTGTTCCTAACCCTTACAAGTACAAACACCTGGACCGTCAACAAAAAACCTACCATTCGGAGTAGATTCCCCCCACCTTATCACACAATCTTTCAAAACCCCTCCTCTGGTCTACCATTACAGAAGAAGGAAGATGCTTTGAAAAGAGGATATTGATCTGAAGATTTCACATCTCCTCTGTTCCCAACACCAGAGAAACCTCAGGGATGAGAAGGAGCGGAGGAGTTTGTTTCTGTGAACTGGTACTTTAGTTATAACTGATAATAAATGTTTTTAAAAAAATCTCTCCTGAAAGAAGAATTCCTATGGCCTATTTCTCTTTAACCAAACTAAGCCTATCAATGGAGATGCTATGGCAGGACAAAAGTCTTCAAGTATGTCTCTGTCCCTTGGCCCCAGTGATTCCCAATAAATAACAAAAACAATTGAGGAGCTGCACAGCATTTTCCAAACAAAGCCCCCACTACTGATGCTCCAAGGACAGAAATTGGGACAAAGGTACAGAGAACAAGAGACTCTAAAAAGGTTTATATTTGTGGCGATGGGAGAGGGAAAGGCAGTAACAAAATATCAGCTCTTTGTCTCTCCTATTTGTCCGCTGGCAAGCAAAGGCTTCTCGCAGAATTGATGGGTTTCCTCTTGCCCTCACAGGTGCAGGCCAATTGTTTATGGAAGCTGTACGCTTCCATGGATCCCTATGTGTCCCTCACCTGAGGAGGCGGATGGTGAATTGTGCTAAAGCAAAACACTGGCCTCCCTAAAGTGAATAACAAAATTCCTAACAGTTCAGTTGGCTCTGACTTAATCATTTTAAACAACCTCCAAAAAAGCCTATACATAAGGGATTCTCCAGTTGTTCACTCAAATACATTAACTGTCTGTTTGAACTCATTAATACTCAACTTTAGTTAATTCTGGCACAGCAATTCTTTTTGCATAAACTCTCATGAGTTTATGCATATAAAAAAAAGAATAAATAATTAGTATGTAGATGAATCACAAATGTTTTAATTTGCCAAGAATAAAAATTGCAAGTGAACATTTTTAACAGTCAAGTTTAAATGGTTCTTGATGATCAAAAGTATAGAAAAAAGCCATTCAAGGCTGTTTAATATCTGCTGTAAGGGCCATGATCCACTGTGCGTACCCTCATCAGTGGGCACATACACAAAAAAAAACCACCTTACACGCTTTCTCTTTACACAGTTGTTCATTCTATGGGCCCTATGAACTTTGCATTGTTTCACAGACAGCACAAAACACGCCACAAAACATATACCTGGCCTTGTCCCTCACATGGTGATTAAGATACTCTCCCGAAAGGGCAGATGCAAAGAAAAGCTTATAGCACAGCTCTTCTGCTTTCCGTCTACTGCTCACTCTATAAAGGCAGGCACCAACCTCCTTGCCTGGCATGGTTATGAGCTCAGTGGCATGAGCTCCGCTTGGTTCGGCCTGAGCATATCTCCAGATCATTTTAATTTCCCAGAAATATTTTAATTGTGAATCCCAAATTTGCTGAAGGACAAGATGGGGAACTCTGCTAAAAAGGTACCAGTGTTAGAAATGCAGAGTAGGAGAAACCTTGCCTGGTTGGTAGATTTTTTATTGGGGTAAATTTTTTATTTTCAATAAATTAAAAAAAAAAAAAAATTATGGACTTCAGCTCCCAAATTCTGCCTAGTTTATATTTCAGTACACAAGGTGCAATTTGGTATATCTAGCCATGATTTTTCAAAGGAGACCTTTTCCAGTAGAAATTAAAATAAGACAAAGTGAGAGGACAGAACCATCACAAGCAATTTAGAATTCTCAAAATAATTTTAAAAACAACATGATGCTGATATGACAACATAAGCATACTGTCTGGTCTATTCTAATTGTAGCATAATTACATGATGAAGAACTTCTTGGCCACAGGAGTAACCAAGTGCAAAACCAAGACTGAAAGAATTTCTTCTAATTTAGCTAAAATAGTTGTTTAGGACAAGACTTACTCCAGTGCCTGGGGAAGTTTTAATAAAATTCTGCTAACTTCTTTTAAAGGATCAAGATCAAGTCTTTGGTAAATAGGATTTTCCCTGTTCTTCTAAGTACTGAACAGATAAGAAATAAATCATTTACATACTCTTTTGACTGGACAGTTTCCATTCTGTTTGCATTAATAAAGAGGGCTCTTTATTAAGCTGTTTTCTGACTCAGTTAATCACAATTTTTGTGATGAATACTTGTCAATATGTTATTTACCTTACAATGCATTCCTAAAAGAAGTCTTCCCAGTATGAAGTTAGCATCTCTTTGCCAACTAATGCATTGGCCTTTTCTCCCAAAATGTGTTGCAACATAACTTCCTTTCCTAGTCTTTCTTAACCCCTCAGATCTCTGCTGACAGTCCTCCAAATATACATTAAGTCACTGATCCAACTTCAGGAGTTTACGCTGGCACATCCTCACTGCTGTATTATCTAGGTTTTGGGAAGTTCACTCTGGAAATCTATCCTGGACAAAAAAAATGCACTTTACTTGGATAACAACACAGCCATTACTATGATTTAGAGCACACAGAGGTAAACAATTTAAATCATTCTTATTTTGTATTCTCTATATTCGCTTTCTACTGTCCAGCTTCAAATACTAACTGGATGAATAAAATTGCTGTTTTATTTGCCACTAGCTCAAATACAATTAGAAAAATACAATTTTTATAACAAGCCTGTTTATAACAGCAAGGGGGTTTTTTACACTTTACAAATGTAAACAATAAAATAAATATCAATCTACAAATTGCATGTCTGGAAAATAACTAAATCTTTGGGAAACTAGTCTGATCCCTGGAAGAACAAACTGAAAGTAAATACGAAATTCAAAAGGGTTCACCAAGGAGTATGTCTTTTCAAGAGCACAAATGAAAAAAACCTACAGAATGATAAATTCTGACAGAGGTTACCAAAGAAAAAGCAGGGCAAGCAGGACAGACCTAAGACAAATACCACCACCATCCTTCCACCTTGCCACTAAAAACCCCATAACCCAGAGAGGCAGAAGGTATGCAAGCAATGCATAAGAGGCCAGAGGAGCATTCCCAATTGCCATGGTACAGTCAAGCTTCCAAATTTAGAACAGACCTTTTAGGTACTGATACTTGGAAATGAATTTGGCTTATTCCTGTTATTCCCTTCTCTGCAGTGTCAATGTAAACAAGCTGAAAGCAGAGAAATATGAGATGCAGACTCAAGATAACAGTAAGGTGAACAGCTTGATACAGTCGGGCACATTTTGCCCAAAAACTGCTTTAAAAATATATAGTGCTCTTTCAATAGCAAATAGACTCCAGGAAAAAAAAATACTGATGGTCTTAAGTGACATGAAAGTCATCCTGTGTCTTCTAGACACAACTGCCTGGCAATCAGAGGACAAGACCATAACAGCCTGGCACAGATGCTGAACATCCCTAAACTTGCTCAAATTCTCAGTAAGTAAACCCATAGCTATATTGCAAAATGGAACTGCACATCTGTGTTGTAGCAAACATAAGACTTAAGAGTACAACATAATACTACACAACCTCAGAATAAACAGAATAAAACAGTTTAGAGACAATTTAAAATTAATTTTGCTATGTATATAATTCATTACTAGTTTGCCAATATTAAAAGAAATCCCAATAATTTTACCCTTTGACGCAAAGAAAATATAGTGTGCTTAGCAAAATTTTCTCTAGGCCTCATGCATGAAGCTAAAGCAGGTTTTTATATCATTTAATCAAATAAATTCCAAATATTGTTTAGCATATTATTTGATTTTTTTTTTTAATTTTTAAAAAACATATGACACTCAACCAAGAAGAAATTAAGTAACAGAAGTGAGGTGCAGTGTTGGTGGCAAATCAAAATGAAATGAAAAAAATTAAAAAGTGTTTTGGTTTGGTTTTTTTTTCATTTATTCTGTTTTTACATTTTAATGAATTCTTCCCCTGCTCCCAATATAAAATAGTTGTTTTCAGTGTCAACTGCAAGTTCATAATACTGTTTTACATTTATGCACTCCATGTATTCTTCTAGACAGTCCCTCTTCCTTATCTCATTCATTATTGCTGAATTTTAATTCAGTATTTAATAATTGCATTGCAATTATAATTTTGAAAGCTTTGGTGGAAGAAGTCATACATTCGTTATTTAAAATAACAATGTATCTTTCACATCTTATAATTTAGAGGTAAGTTCAAGTCAAGTTTCCAGTCCTAGAGTCTGTGAATGGGAATACTGGAATACACAAGAATCACATTTCTAGTATAAATCCATCTCTGTTACAACATGGGAACATGAAAAGTTCACCCATTATTATATTCTGTCATTTCAGTTACTGAAAACAAGAAGCAATTGCCAAATAACTTATAATTATAGCATACTTATAAAATACATCAGTGAGAGATAACAATATGATCTCATGAAAAAGAAATTACTTCTGCTTTAAAGCATACGAAAGCTGAAAAAATGCACTTCTAGCACATAAACAGACTGCCTGATGAGAGTGGGACTGTTTATGACAATCAAACACTTTCTGTGATTGGAAGCTTTCTATTATAAGTCAAATAATTAAAAGACAACAAACAGCTAAAATGAAGATTAGAACAATAAAGTCACGGTGTAAAAAACCCCACAACATAACATATTCAATTTTTTAATAATTTTTAAAAAACACCAAGAAGATTTGTTGACATAATAATATATACTGAACACTGCCCACTCCCTGAAACAAGCAGCTCTGTACAAGTTAAGCAATGGGGATTTTTTTTCAGTTTTCACATAGTTTAATTCTGTAGTTGGTGAGATGTCAAGACTGTATTGGGCTGCACTTGGTTGTCTGACGGACCTAGGGTTTTTCAGTGCCTTCCCTTCCAAACATTCCAGAGGGAATTTTTTTTTTTAAAAATGAACAAATTGTTGTAGGTAGAAGACATCAACTATTCTACCAAAAACCATCAAAGCCCCAAACCCAGAAACCACATGCGCAAAGCACTTTCTTGTACAAACCCCAAGAATTGACTAGTTGAATTACTGACTGCTTGAAATTTGGGCTTTCTGTTGTGCTACAAGGAGCAACAAGAACATGAATGAACCCACTTCACCAAAGATAAGAAAATTTCTGTAAGTTTTCAGCAAAATATTGCTAAGCATTAGCAGAAATGTTTTGCTTCTAGTTAGTAGCCATACACAAAATAATGGCATTTGTAATAAAAACATCACTTTTTCCAATGTTGTCTTCAAATTCATAGTAAGATTTTACCAGCTTGAAAGTGCTTTCTATTGCTTCAAATTGGTTCTTTTTCACTGGAAACGGGACATGTTTTTTAAAAACACAGTGAATGGTTACTGAAACAGGAACATTTGTGTTACTGACACGCTGCTTTAGCACCATGGCAAAATACAGACTTCCAAGCAGTCTATAGTTTATTACAAATGCTTTGCATACCAAATACATTTTAGATTAAACTGTACTTTGTTCTTAATGAGATAAATGTTGTTACTAAAAATCTTGTTTTCACTGTCATATTATAGAAAAAAAAAAAGCAAAGGATTTAAAATGAGGTAAATTTGAAAAAAAAGAAAAAGATGTAAATTTAGCGTGTTAACTCTTCAAACAATCAAAACACTTGGTTATGTAGGGGTCTTACACTAATTTGGAAGTAATTTGTGAGGTAAACACTCCCTCCAAATGAAAGAGACCAAGCAGTCACCAGGTGATCAAGTAGAAACTCTGTGTTCCCATATAGCCTTGTAGCAGTATTTTCAACTTTCAACTCAGTAGTTACTGCACTAAATCTTACTCAAACATGGTAATTCCTGGTTCAGAGAAGGAGCAATACTCCAACAGAGAGACTCAGAGACAAGAAATAAGTACCCAGAGGGTGCAGATGGAGACAGGGGGCCCCAACTCTTTCCTGGTCCAAACAGCGATCACAGCTCATTTGCCCGGCTACCGCTGCACTCCCCTCACGCACATGGCACGCTGCAGAGGGGAGTTTTAAGTAAGAAAGAGATTACAATAGTTTTGCAGATAAGCAAAATGCCTGACAGTAAAATGAAAAGGTCAAGAGGGACATAAACAATGATGACTGTTTCACTTAGTAATGTGATAGAAAATTCAGTTACTCCATGCTCTGCTCTTGTTCATTACTATCCTTTCCATTTACATCCAATACCAATACAGGGCCAACATCACACCAAGCCAGAGTGGAGTGGGCAGTGCTTTGCCTTTAAAACTGTTAACTTGCAGCTGCTTAACCAACTGAAGAGAGTCTTCATGGATTTAAAAAAAACAACTAACCAAACAAAAAAACCTGCTGGAAATACACTCCTCAGAAAATAAGCAAAGATCCTTTCATCTTTTCCTCTTTCTGATGTAGAGATGGGCAATTTTCATTTATGCATCATCTCATGCAATCAGGTATTCTGCACAAACAATTTCAAGGCTGGCCACTGTGCATGCAATGCGATGACCACCTAGCTTTCTAAAACATTGGCACTGAACAATGGGACAATATTTACAACACACACACATAAGAAAAAAAAGTCGTGGGTGGAGGAACTCAAGTTTTGCTACTACTTTTGACCTTGAACAAAGACAAACATAGAATATTTCCTAGGGATTGAGGAACAATAACCAAAGGTTAGTTGTTTTTCACTATACGTCCAGCTGTCTTCAACTCCTAACCTGTCACTAATGTCTAGGAAGAGTGTCCCACACTACACTCATTATTAATAAAAGGCCAATCAGCATTCTTGCCTCGCTAGATGGTGAGAGGCACAGGGAGTCCATTAAGCTTGAAATAACATGTCAAACAAATGTCCCTCTTCATTGCCACATTATTAGTAACAGTATGAGTTCAATGAATTCGTATTACCTGAAACCTGGAAAAGGGAAAAAAAAAGTTACGTACCATCATCATGATTGATGATTGCCGGAGCTGGAAAAGGAGAGAGAAGATGCAACAAAGAACTGATTGTTATGAAGACCAACCACCTACTTCCAATATGAAATAAGCTAGTTTAAAATAAATGGTAGCATTTAGAAAATGGGTGTTTACTCTTTGATCTTTGCTACTGATTAAACACCGCATCTGTGTACCTCCCAAAGAAATGAAAAGCAAACCTTTTATTGTTTATGGATAAATTTATGAACTTGATTCAAGGTTTTTATTATCTTTAGTGGATTTTTCAAATAAATTCATCTTGGTTATAACTAGAAACAACAAAGTCAGAATTTGTGAGTTAAGGTTCTAGACACGATGGTTCCAGTTTATTTCCAGATGAAAGATATAATAGAAACAACTAAAATCTAAGTTTTCAATAAAGAATCTACAACTAACTCTTTCTTAGAATTGCTACACATGGGTTAGTTATCTACTAACATAGTAGGTTAACATAATTAGGGCAAGTGGAAAAACCTAGAGAAATGTATTTTTGATTATAACACAAATATTCCACAAATATATCAGGCCAACAATTAAGATAATACATACAACTTTAATACTATAATACAGCTAACTAATCTTCTCTCAGCTCCACTGATAACCACTTTATCTTTCTGTATGGTTTCTCAGATATAGCTTGAGGATCAACAAGTTTGGTACAGACAGAGCCTTTGATTACCACAGGATCACAAAAAAAAAGCAAAGTCTGTGGCTGCTGAGATCTCAAAATGCGAACCTACTCTTTTGTAATTTGTGCACATCTTCAGGGTACATTTGTGCCAATGCCGCTGAGCCTCTCAAACAGTGTTAAATGTCCCACTGAAATTTTTAGGCTTAATTCCCCTGTGGGAGGGTATGATTTCTGCTGCCTTTTTTATATTTTGCTCCTATTAATGGGGCTTTCACACATTGCATTGAACACTGCAGACAGCACTGTGTGACCCAGATTTTTCTCAGAATAAGTTGTGAGAATCTTCAAATACATTTGTATGCCCCTTTCCTGGCTGCTCAGACTAAAATTAAACAATATTGAAGTATATGTATTAATTCCACATTTGTGTACTGTTGAGATCACTACGGCAACTTTACTACAAAGAGCTACTGTTTCTTGATATACTGCTGAATCAAGCAATGCTCATGAAACACTCAGTATGCACTTCAGTAGTGTTATGAGAAAGTACCTAGAAAAGACATATTATTTTGGCTTATTATTTATACTTGTGTAAAACATTCTGAAGATGGTAGTGACAATCCTCAGAGAAAGTAATTTGCTGAACTGCAAAGGGCTAATCCTACCTGTCCTAGTCATGTATCATCTGATGTAAAACTGAAAGCTAAGATGAAATACAGCAACACAAATACAGTAGTTCAATATAGGTGACCACACTTCAGAGAACATATCATGCACATTATGCCTGAACAGTCCATACAGGGCAAAGGAGGACTAACAGAGGACAAAATTATTGCATTGTTGATATAGGAAGCACACTATTACAGTAGGCAAAAGTAGAAATATAATCATAATATATTTTTTTCAGCCCCTCGTTAACGAAGAACATAACATCCTTCGAAACAGTCTTGAATATCAACTGTTATGCAACCACTATATTATTTCAACTGAGAGATGAAAGAAAAATAGTTTTTAAATTTTCTGATCAAAGGTCACAGCCTGTTCCAAAATCTGGACAAAGCACTCACCATCTATTTCTTTTGCAAGAGAAAACACCATTATTTTCATTAAATCTTCTTGCTTTTAAAGAAAAAACAAAACAATCTCTTCAGCTCAGTACTCCACTGACAGAGTCAAGGGGGCAACTCTGTGCATTTCACTTGGCCACAGCTCTACAGAGCATCAATGTGCACAAGAAATTAAAATATCTGCTGAATGAACGCTGACCCTTCTATCCCGGGCTTTTCTATAGAGCTTCTAAGTATAGTATTTAGGCAGGTGAAGACAGTGCCATTTTGAAGCCTACAAAGCAGTCCTTCCTTTGTGCACCAACAGAGCAGAACACCACCTCTTAGCCCATTATTTTCTGTTTAAAAAAAGGAGTACAGAAAGCAAACACTGTGCCAAAGTCCTGAAGTGACTAAAGAACCAAAATACTAGTGATCTTATTGACGGTATAAGCTTCTCTCCTACTAAAACTCTGCATTCCAGCTGTATCAACTCCCCTAAACCCTTATTCAGCAGTGACATGTTTTAAAAAGCATTTCTTGGCATCATGCCCTTCATCAGATGAAAATTTGCATTTTTACAGCATTTCTGCCTGTCAGCACTAAAACATTCTAATGGGTTTTGCAGCTGTGCGGGGAGAACTGAGAGACAGCGGATTCTTGGGGCAGACTGCTGGGAGACAAGTGCCTGAGGGTGCTGAGGCAGGAGAAACTAGCTGACCCGACCAGTCTTTACACTCCACAGAAAATTCAAACAGCAGCTTTCACCTCCAATGACCATGCCAGAATAAAGTCCCTTTGTGGTCTATGGGCTCTGTGTAGCAAGGAACATTAAAATCCTTATTTGTTTGCTTGATCTTAACAAAAGAAGCAGCTTTCTGTAAGAACTCATGAAAGAGCAGAAGTATAGCTAATTGGAACCTCAACTTCCATAAGCTGTACCTAATATATGGGTTTTAAGTCACAGATCTTCATGCTGTAACTACTGCACGCACTTTGAGAAAGCAAGCAAGAGCAAAATCAGAGAACCACGGCAAGGTTACTACTTGGAGGCGGGGACAGCAGTGTGTCTGACTTACAGGTGCTTCTTCAAAGGACATTACCTAAATGTACAAGTAAGGGGTGGGGTGAGAGGTAGCAGTAACCCCAGGAGCTAGTCAGCTCATGCAATCTCTAGAAGAGCTTCAGGCTGAGGTGGCTGGCACAAGAGGATTGTGATACCCCCTGCTGTTTCTCAGGGGAGGCATCCAGCCCTTGGACAACCAGTTTCAAAGGGTGAATTAAGTCCAGGAATCCAAGTCCAAGTAAGGGGCTAAATGCACTTTCCCCTCTGCTAAAAACAGAATAGCACTCCTTCTCCATAGTGTCTCTTGGTTAAACACTAACCCTACATATTTCCCCCCAAAGACATCCCTTGGCCAACCCAAGAAGAGTCTGCCTTGCTGTTTCAGTACACCTAATTAAAGTCTACTAATTGCAGTCAGAAAAAAAAAAATCCTTCGCAGGAGTAGAACAGCTTAAGTATTTTGATTTCAAGTCTAATAAAACTGAGATCACATAAGCATATTCACTGGATTAACTATCTTATGACACAGTCTTCTAATAATTACACCAAAATGTTTCTTAACTCATTAGCCAAATTATTTTCCTAGTTATACCAATACATAGAACTGTGGATTTGTTTGATATTTGCAGCACCGTGGCCAACACAGATTCATCCTTGAGACACTCTCTGTCTCCGAATATAGACTCAAGATAGTTCATCTAGGAAGGGAACAGGCATGGGTGTAGGAGGGAATCTGACAACGTTCCAAGGAATGGAGTTAATGCCACTTCCTAAACCACTGGGGGATAGGGGAAGACCACAAAAAGGCCTGTAAGGAAAAGCCCAAGGGAAGTGCAAGCTCACTGTCAGAACCTCCCAAAGCCAAACCTAAATGACAAGGTAAGGAAAGAGAGAAGGAAAACAAAGTTACAGGTGTCTGTCAAGGGGAAGGAAGGGAAATTTAAAAAGCTGTAAAAATAAGAAAGCATGAGGAAACATCTTTACTGCATGACAAAATCTTATCAGAGTGTAAGCCATGAGAAAACTAAGTCCACATGAGCAGCAACACCAACTACATCATGTCAGGGTTTGTAGACAGAGTATTAACAATTTAACACACCACCGTTCATTATTCAAAACATTCACACTCACAGTGAAACTTCTTGAAATCTACCTTGCTTCTCAGATTTGGAGTTAATGAGAAGAATGCTATTCCCCCCCTTAGTGCCTGCCAGCGTCCTGCCCGTGCGACGCAGCCACAGTGCCTCTGTCCTTTTCTTACCATTAAGGTGTTACATCACTCAGTGCCTTAAAAAATTAAAACCTCACCCTTGTAAAGAGCAGATCACGTGATCACATTGTGGACAGCTAGATGCTACATTGATGCTATCCTCATGAGAATCCTGAGGATCTGAGGTGAATTGAAATGAAGGAAGATGAAGTACATATTACAAAGCTCCTACCGAAGGAAAAAACAGTGTGATCCAATTCCGTTGAATTAGGATAATAAATTTACCTGGCATTGCTGTTTATTATTTAGAATGTCATACATACTATTAACCAAGAGACTACATCATTTGGTTTTCTCTGTTCACTCCCATACTGCAACTGAAGATCTACAGGATATGCTTATCAAAAAACCCACACAATTGCCTTGTCCACATATTTCAAAAGCTCATGCTTAATCTCTAGACATGAAGGACAAGGACACCATCAGAAGAGAAACTTTTTTTAAACCCCGATTTTAGTTATCAAAAGTACTATTTTTCCCCTCCCACTTTCTCCTTAGTTTTGAGAAAGGACCAGCCAATTTTGTTTTTATTTAACCACTTTTTGCCCATTAGATTTCTACCCCCTCTCCAGGAAGATGCAAAGGTTGGGCTTGTTTTTATTTCTGTCCTTCCAAATATCTCCACTGCAGTTTGATTCCACAGTACTACTATACTCATCATTTATACACAAAAAATTTCCTACTGAGTTTGTTTTCTTAACAGCTCATTTGTTTATACATTCTTAATTCTGAGCTAAATGTTTTCAAGATTCACTATCTATAAATGTTGTTAGAAGAAGTCTTCCAAATACAGTAACGCACAACAGTTTGCCTCATATCAGGTGCCTGTTTGCTGACAACTGACAGTCGCCCCAGGCAATACACCTAAATGGCAGCTGGAGAAGCTCTGCACCCCAGTCCAGGGCAGGCAGTTTCCTTTCCAACAGAGATGAGGACCGTAAGGTGCACACAACTCGGACAATGCTGCTCTTCTTAGGGGAAGCCATTCTTGCCCCTGTCATGCATAAGGAAATCCAGCTGCTGTTCTTGGTGTTAACATTGTATTTTTAAATTTAAATCTGCAATTTTTCCTCTTATATTTTATGGTATGCATACTGCAGGGAACACCCTGAATATCCATCAGTCAGGAATCAGGAGCTCAGACTTCCCAACATAACATAGTAAGCTCTGACTCGGTACCTGTTTAGCCACTGGAAAGAATCTCAGCCTCTTTTCTTTGCTTGCACCATATTTACGTCTTGGGTAAATACCATTACCTTGATTTTCAAATTGTCTAAAATTTAACAGCTGCGGCACTCGGTCAGAGTCCTGTTCAAAGCTGCATAGCAGCCACACAAGCCCCTCATCAGCTGGGTTATGTCTATTCAGCTCTTTTGAGCAGCAACCCATTCACTGTTCGCCCATCTGTAAAACACAGCAAAATATCCTAACATATCAACTTTACTGAGCCTCTCAAAAGATCAACAAATATTTTATAAACAGCCACTGTCATATATGTTAATTAGTCATTGAGATGTTTTTATTTTATTTCTACATTCAGCTTGTGTCCATGTAAGTTCATACAAAACCTTTTCATAAGGCCTGAATATCGCAAATAAATATTACAGGGCCATTTAGACTTTTTTTTTTTAATGACAAAATATATGCTGTCTTTTTATTTTCTTCCACACTACCCCTAATCTTCTTATACAAACACTTTGTAACTGTAAATAGCAACATTAATTTGGACTGAATAATCATATATCAACACACAATAAGTGGGAATATGATTGCTACCTTCTTTTCTCTTGGCCTGTGCATCTTTCTAAAGGCCCTGATTATCTTGGGATAACTTGGGATGAACAAATGTGTTAGCTCACAGTTGTAGAAACCAGTCAAGAATCAAAATATTATTTTTCCTCATAAATAAACACTATTTTATAGTGTTAACAATAATTTAATGAGCGCCTTCTAAGTAAGAGCTTTCTTCCCCAGAATAGGAACAAAAGGATATTCTATGATGTTGACATTTACACGATCCAACAATCCCTTAATGCCATTCCTGCCCAACAAGAACAAACAAAACTACTTTGGCAAAACAATGAAGGAAAATTCAAGGTAAAACCTTTAGTCAGCAACTATGTGAAATCAGCACTGCAAATTCAGCAGATATAGTCAAGGTAGGAATGGTAATAAAAATCCACAGACGAAAAGAATAAAGTACTCAAAGTATCCATTCCCAAAGGACATTGCCAGCACTCAAAGTACAGAGGCAAGATTATATGGAAATGTTCCAGGACACCCTAGGAGCACTAAGATACGTTTGACTATTGTCTGTTGCTTTTAGGTATCTATTTGTTATTCCGTTTTGTTTTGGTTTGTTTTTTGTTTTGGTTTGGTTTTTTTTTTTAAAAAGGGTGATTAAGTTTAGTCCACGTAGAATTGCATCTGGTTAAAATTGCACCTGCTAAAACTTGTTGCATCCAAGTTAAGACTTGAGAAAAAAAAAAACCACCACCCTTTCAGATTTTAGTAGAAAGCATTAACTGAGTTATTGGTAATTATTCACTCTATGGAATATATGAGAACTCTATGGAATATATTTTAATAGCAACATCCTGTCTCTCAAAAAAGCCCTGAAAACATCAAAATATCCTCAAGTATTACAAATACATTTCTAGCTGAAGCACTTGGCTGTTCATCCCCAGATATTTGTATGACTCTTCTCAAGAGCAACTTTGAGCACCTCACTGTTTTCTCCTTTCTAGTCAGTCGTGAACAACTCTTTTCACATGCAAACAGATGAGTCACTAGGAAAAAGAATAGTTTGTCTCATGTCATACAGAGGTTACATCTCTACTGCTTTCCCATACCATTCCCCAAAGTTGCTATAGTGATGGACTGGCTCCAGGTTGTGGCAGCCTGTCTTTGCCCAAAACTAGAAGGTGTTTAGGATATTTTTAAGGTGGCTCACATACATCTATAAAACACACCAGATGGGGCAGCTCTTGGAGACTGTCACCATCCCAGTAGTGCTGGCTGCATGCTTGAGAAGACACTTCTACTAGTCCAGCACTTCAGCCTCCATTGCCCAAAATATGTCACCTCTAGCATCCTCTAGTGCCTTCATTAAAAAATAAGTCTGTCTACTCGCCACCAGCATCTGTAATGAACTGCAAAACACGCACTGCCAAGCTGATACAAGTGACCCAAAAATGAGTGCAAAAAGGACTAGTAGTTTTGACAGTGTTCAAAAAAAATCAAATGGTGGCTGCCCTCCTCATGCTGGTGGCACATTCATTCTTTCTTTTAAGTTTTGTGATCAGTTATGAAGCTTATAGATATTCATGTTTTGCTATTGGTGAAGCTGCATTTTTCTCCAATACTCAGCCAGTGGAAGCTAAGCTCTAAAATTTATTATTTTAGAGACTGAGTCAAGTCCAGCTGACTTGAGGAGGTATTTCATAAATGACAACAAAGAAAACTAAAAACTCATTTTATTTTCCCAACAGGCTTTTTAAAGAAATACTTTGGGAGATCAGTGAAGATCAATGTCCTGGTTTCGGCTGGGATAGG
>NW_009220583.1:3467-24995 GCF_000690835.1 Fulmarus glacialis | reverse complement strand
AGTGGCGACAAGCTGAGAGGAGACAGCAGCAGATGCTTTGGGAAACTTCTGGAGTACACCCCCAGGGCGTGGAGCATGAGGGCTTTGGGGGACACCCCCCGACCTAGGGGACGCAGCCAAGGCCTGGGGAGAGAGGAGCAGAACAACGAAGAGGTGGCCCTGACTGCGGAGAAGGAAGGTGTGACCTAGCTACTGTGCAGGCATACATCCTCTCTAACCCGCTTTTTGTGTCCATCAAAGTCGTGGCCGCGCTGATTAATAGTTTTGTAGTTAGAGTTAAAGTCTGCAGGAATTCCGAGAGCTGCAATGCTCCTTGGTAGCCCTTGGTCGCTGTGGAGGGAGGTGCAGGACGCTGCAGGAGGCCTTCCCTCCTCTGTCCCCACCCTGTGCCATTGCAGCACCACGCCATTGCAGCACCCCGTTCCCCAGCCTGTGGCTGGCGAAGACTGGCGTGGTCAGAAGCAGGTACTGGTGGGTTTCCATCCGCAGTACTCCTGGGCCTGAGGACAGCCACCTTATTTGTTTTTGAAATTCGGATGACAAATACCCGTGCTTTATTTCCTGAAGGAATTTGCTGTATATACAGAATTATTAAAATTCATGACTTGGAAGTTTCTTGGTCCAAGGTCTGGATTGTAATTGTCTCAAAATTACTGTAGAATGAGCCACAAGCAATAATTGTTGGAGCAAGGATTTGGTATTGATGTGTAAACCTACTAAAGGTTGCCTTCTGAAGTCTCAAAAGGCTCTGTTGTTAAGCCCAAAAAACAAAACACGATGCAACTCAACACAAAAGTCAGGACAGAATGACCACCCATCCTTGTACTTCATTGTCCCTGGGCAGCTCCAAATCTCCGATATTCTGCACAAACCCTACTCTTGCTGCTTCGCTAACTGCAGCAGAGACTTTGTTGCATGCCAGGACACTCAGTGCCTTGGGATTATGGTGTACCCAGAAGGGCCGTGAATTCATGGAGAAGGTCTTGCCAGTGGTTTCTTTTTTTGTGTGTGTATTTCATAGCAGTGCTGCTTAGGTGATCACACTGCACTGTTTTCGGTTGTGGTGGTGGTAGAGAGAATTATCTTGAGCCATTTGGGACTTTGGTGAAAAGCAGCATCTTTTCATCGATTGCAGGACACAGATACCAGATCTTCTGCATGCTCAGGCTCTGCTTGACCAAATGTTATCAGCCTGCCTGTAGCAGTAGCGGATGCAAGGCTTGGGTTTTTTTTTCTTATGCCAGTATAGCAAAAGTCTGGGTCTGGATGCTGCTGGACCAGTGTATGGCACTGGCTGAACTGGAATCCCTTTTATACGTTCATGTGGCTATTAATATGCTGCAGGATAGCTGCTTTTGCTTAACCAGGGTAGCTGAAGCAGCGTATGTTTTAAGTGTAGACAGGACTCTGCCTGCCAGATTCTGCAGTAACATTTATAAGGGGCTTGAGGGCTTATACTGCCTAGACTGAGCAGATGCTGACTGTGGGGAGAGCAGCCGTGCTGGGGAGAGTCGCAGTCTTCTCTGGAGGTGAGCAGGCTGGGTCGCAGCCATTAGCACTCAGTTTTTAAGCAGATGCTCTCAGTCAGGAGATTGGGGTGAATCTGGGCCTCGCAAGCCTGGGCTGGGAATGAAGTTGCCTTGGAGATTGGGCAATATTTTTAAGCACAGATTGAAGAGAGATCCTGATCTCTCCCAGTAATTATGTACAGGTTAACCCCCATTTTGTAAACTGTCTTTCATCAGTTTCTCACTGTGATGAGTCTTCTGTCATTAACCTCTTCTGAGTCTTTCTGTCTACAACAGATCTCTACAGGGATACACACCAGTAAGGTTAATCATAAACTGGGGGTTGGAGGTGTGGGAGAACAGGGGGAAAAGGATTCTCTTCTCCCCATGACCGAGGAATGCAGGGTGGTTTGGGTACTTTACAGCCTGGCAGGGAAATTATCTGAAGTGACAGGACTTCTTCCTTTTCCCTGAGGCTCTCGCTTACGTGCTGTCCATGTGTCAAGGCAATTCTTTTCTGCAGACAGCTGGCAGAGTGCAAAGTTTAGTAGTATTTGCCTGCAGATGAGTCAGCAGAAGAGAAATAGCTTGCTCCTGTAAAGTGGAACGATCTTGTAGGCAAAGCAGCACATGACAGTCACATCTGACAGTGCCAACGCCTTCTAAGTTCAGAGGGATGATAGGGGAGCCTGGGAGCAGGCAGTGCCACCCGGGGGGCCTGGGAGCTGTGGGTGTCGGAGGGGCCTCGCTGCTCCAGTGTGCCAGTCTTGCGCTGACTCGGATCCCTGGTGGGAAATGCAGGAGCTTGGGGCTGGAGCATTTACTGAGTTGTTGCAGTAAGCTCTTATTTTGCACAGGCTTCGAGTTTAAGTAGCAGGATTTATTTTGCCTCAGCGTGTAAATCTGCGGAAGTGGCAGAAGAAATCCTGCTAGTGCATGTAGATTTGCAGATAATATTCTTCAAGAAATTCCTTGAGATATCAAAACACAAAGAGTGCAGATGGGCCAGGTCCTCATGCCATCAGTGTGCTTAGGGTGCAGAAATATCTCATCTGCTTCTCCGGTGTTAGTGTGAGGCAGGCAGTCCTCTGACACCACCAAGGCCAAACAAAACATCAGTACTGTCCATGAAGATGCAGACAGTGAGATAAGGCTTTGGCTAAGCAAGAAGATTTGCCGCACCTATTCTGACCTTCTCCATCTGCCAGAGGTGTTAACTTTGGTGTTGTGGTTAAATTCCAGCTCAGTGTGAGTTAGCTACACCGTCATCCAAGGGAGAAGTTTTAAATTCCTTCCCTGCCTATGTATTTTTTTTCTTTTGTGGTAATCAATGCTTGTCCTTTTTCCCTCCCAGAAGCGGCTGCGTTTCACTGGGAAATTACTTGAGCTTTGTAGTATTACTCTCTGCAAAGTGCTGGATGATTTCTGAAGGCTGTAACTGCCACAGTTTAAAGAAAATTCCTATTTCTCCCTTCGACCACTTCCCCTCCTTCATTCAGTCCTGCACTTGGGGACTGAGAGGAGTGATTCCCTGACAGGGAGACCAACTCTTCTCCTGTCTGGCAGTTGGCTGCTCCTCGCAGAGCCCGAACAACACTCTCTTTGAGGTGAGCTAGCTGGCAGGTGGTGCAAGGCGCTTCTTTGATACAGGATGGGCGCCAAAGAAGTAAGTTTCAGAAGCAAAGCCCCTTGTAAAGTGTCGCCGAGACTGTAGTCTGCTTATGGCTTTCCTGAATGGCGCACTTCTTAACTTTGCTCCTAGCAAGCAGTTTCTCACGTTCAGCACCAACTCGGTAATGCAGCAGGGTGACACCTTAAACAAAAGAGAACAATGTTAATATTTTACAGCAGGGCTCTTTCTTCTGGTTATGCCTTCTGGTTTTTATCTTGGAGTTTTTCAGAGTGAGCTTTAAGAGTTATCTTCTCTGTCCCCTTCCCCATCTGCTGCAAATGTAATTAATTTTAGAACAGTCAGTGTTTTATGCATTTGGGGAAGCAACACTGTGTCCTCATGTGTTAAGCTCAGCTACAGATGCTGGATCCCATTGTTAGTAAGTAGTTGTTTGGGATGCTATTTTAGTCATTTGGATCAAAATGAAACATTCTAAGATTAGTAGTTTTGTCGCAGTAAGGTATGGTTTGTTTTTAAAAACATGTTCCCAGTTTTTGATGAAGAAGAGTTTGGTGCTGGGAGGACTTCCCAGAAATGCACTAGCCACAGGACAGAGGTTTTAAAGCTCTGAAGAGTGGTAAAATTGTTGCTTAATTTCTGCATTAATTTGAGTAATTAGCAGAGCTGTGTCACTCATGAGGTGCCCAGCCCAGCTCTCCAGACACTGCAGAGGCTCCTTCAGCAACATCTAGCCTGTAACATCAGAGCAGATAGAGCACATTTGTGCTGTCCTCAAAGCGGGTTTCTCCCTTGGTACGTCAGGTAGAGCTGCTGCTACTGAGTGGCTGATGCTGTCTGACTACTGCTGCTTATTTAATGCAAAGCAAATCCATTCACTTAAGCTATTGTTTGCCATCATTTGACTACATATACCCTGAGAAGTGGAAAAGTGAGTTAAGGTGGAGGCAAGCGGATGGTTGGGTGTGAGAGGGGTTGGAAGAAGCTGTTGGAGATTTCTCCTGGGCTCAGACAGTGCTGCTGTACATCAGCATAAAGCACGGTGTTGCCCTGTGCTGTAACCTGCAGTTCTTTGGCTGGCCGTGAGCTCTGCACCCAGCAGCAAGATGCTGGTGATAACTCAGCAGAGAGTGTGCTTGTGTGCAGAGAAGTCTGATTGCTCTGATGGGCCAAGCAAACATGGGAAGAGCTTTACCTGTTTGCGCGTGGAGGATGCTATGTGCGTACTTCAGCACCAAAGCTTCTGCTTTTTAATATTTTGCTGGGCAGTGGTTCAGAATGACTGTGTTCAAGATATTAACAGACCTTTTAATTGTCTCCAAAGGTAAGGAAAGCAAATGGTCAGAGACCAACAGGTGACTTGAAACAGTGGAATTATTTTGACCAAGTAACAAGAAAATCTGCTGCTGTTTTCCCCCACTGTTTCCATGAATGCTGGGGTTACTTGAACCAGAGACAGAAGACTGCTGCTTTTTGAGACCTGGATGGTTTCTGATAGGACCATGGTGGTGAAGTAAATAACTGATACAGAGTGTGCTTGCAAGATGGCATCTTGCAAAACCTTAGAATTATTTGTGTCATACACTGTGTTTTCACAGAGGCACTCTGGACGCTGCTGCGTTTATAGCACAGATCTTGCCTGAAAGTTAAATGTTTGCTTAAGTGTTTGAAGACTTGGAGCTCAGGGTTGCCTGAGATTCCTTTTGCACACTCCCGTATGTTTGTCTGTTGTTAGGAAATAGTAAATTAATTACTGGAATGGGGGAAGCTTGGCAAACCTTACTCACAGGCATTATGGAGTGAGTGCTGGATGGCTCATGCAGTGCTGAAATGTCTTTGTGGCTGCTCTTCACTGTCACTTTTGTCTTCTCACCAATATTTTTTTGGCTCCCCACTCACCTAAGATTCTCTTTGCCAGTTCTTAGTGCATTGTGTTAGGTCTAGCAGAGCACTCTGGAATACTTGCACGCATGTAGCCCAAAACCAGTTCAGCTGTGTTTGGCCCTAATGCTGTTCGTAAGGTATCATCTTGTTGATGCTAGGTGGGGAGCGCGGTATGTTCGTGTGTTATTAAACTGTGTTTGACTCCTTACTTTGGAACATTCCTTAACTTGGAGTCATATATGCTTGAGTGAGTCCGATCACTAAATCTGCTTCTTAACAGCTCTCTTTCACAAAGCCCACACTTGGTTGCTGAACAGCAGAGCTTTGCCCAGCAGCCCTTACTGAGGACAGTCCCAGCTCGTCCTGAGTAGGAACACTTGGCAGAGACTCTCTGCCAAGGAGAGGGGTGGTGTTCAGAGGGACATCTGCCCTTTCTCATACCTTGCGCTTGCCACACCTCCCATGTTCCAGCACACCCACTGCATGTGGGTGGGGAGACATTTTAAATTCCACACGGCTCTTAGTATTAGGGTGTTGAGGCACCCTAATAAGTAAGCATTATTTCTAGGCAGAGGGGTCATGCTGCTCTCAGGAACAGCAGGTCAGAAGTGCCATCTGCTGCACTGGAGAGCTGCACACTTCAAGTGAGCAAGAGAAATAATGCTGCTCTTTAGTTATAAACTTTGCAAATCTAGCATCCGTTTCTAACTCCTGCAGCGGCTGAAAAGGGCATGTTTGCTGCCATGCCTTTCTATAAATCCCTAGGTTACTTCAGCTGTGTGAAGTGCTGGGCTTCCTAAAGCTCCAGGGCCCTTTTGGGAAGGTACAATGACTTCAGCCCAAAAGCACGGATAGCTTACTCCCAGATAGCTGTCACGATTTCTGTCCCACACTGGTGGTCTGTCTGTCTATTCATCACAGAAGCAGTTCAGCTGAACCACCACTAATTACAACCTGGTACGTAAAGTGCCAGAAGTAAGTGTGCCCTAATGTGGTGTCAGCAGCTGTTTCACCATCGGCTGAGTCAGCACTTGCAGTGGGGACAGGGGACGAGAGGGGAGCATGGTGGCAGCCATCCCAAGGTGAGCTGCAGCTTGGTCTTACACAAACAGCAAAGCAAACAGCAAGCCAGCTAGTCATTTAAGTTATGACCATGGGTTGCACCCCTTCCCTCACCCTTGTCCTTCTGCTTAAACCTGCTCCTTCATCTCTTCAGGATTGTACAGGGATGCAGCACACCCACCGGCTGTCTTGGTTGGGGGAGGAGAGGGGGACGTAGAAGGGTAGAAGAGTGTTTGTCTTCGTCAAAGTGAGAGCTGGGGGAGGGCTGAATGCGGACTGGGCATGCCTTAATCCTTAGGTTGCTTTTCAGATCCTAAAATAGAATAATTAGCCTTGTAGTAATGACTTATAACTTGCATTGCAGCTCTTGTGCGAGTTTCTCTCCAGCCAGCTGACTGCTGCACGCTTCTCTCTGCAGAGCAGCTCCGAGTTGCATTAAATGATTCAGTATTCCCACCAGGCACTGTTTGTCAAGCCTTGGCAGCTGATGCCAAATCAACTGCCTAAGCCCCTTGTTAGGTGGCTGTGTCTTTGCGCTGACCTTCTGTACACTGTGCCTGCTGTTGACTGATTCTGCTTTGGAAGAGCTGAGAAATCTCTCTCTCTTTTTTTTTTTTCCTTTTTTTTTCCCCCCCTCTCCTTCATTTTGTTCCAGTTCTTACTGGACGTGCTTGGCAAGATGGAGCCGCCGACCTCCTCCAGGCTGAATTCCCGAAAGAGAAGAAAAGATGGATCTGGCCCCAATGGGGCGACAGAGCTGGATGGAATCCCTCCAAAAATGTCCCGACGCTCATTCGTAAGTAAGCAGAGATAGGAGCTTTAGGTGCCTGCGAGATTAGGACATAGAGCCGTTACAGCAGAAAGATAAATGTGATGGTTTTCTGTGGACACAGAAAACAAGACGGGGGGGAAGGAGCAAATGACAGTAGCTATCCTTCTTGCAAAGCCAGTTTAAAATCTTCCTTTGTTCGTACTAATAACATACTTACAACATGGGCTTAAATTAGGTCTGGGGCAAGTGTCGCTAAGCTGCTTTCGTGGTATGTCCGGCTTGTTTGTAGACACTTAAGCTGAACCTGAACAGGCATGCATATAGATATCCATGGAGAAATAAGCATTCATTTCTCACGGGTGGGTTTTCTTAAGTGACCCAGCGGGAGGGAGAAATACTCCAAACAAGCATATAACAACTCATGCACCTCGCAGAAAGCAGTCCTGTTCAAGTCAGGGGAACTGCAGGAGGGTCTGAAGTCTGTAAGCACCTGCAGAAGCAATCTATTGAATCCATGCTCTGAAACACTAGGAATATGACTGTTTGTTTGATTCTCTTGGTCTGCCAGGAGACTGCATTTATGTTGCTGATACTTCAGGAGTGCTTATTTAAAAAGAAAAAAAAAAAAAACCACACAAACAAACCAGAAGGATTTCTCCTTCTAGATCAACCTTGGGATGGCTTTAACAAGCTAAAGCCAGTGGGGTCTCTTCTAAAGGGGTCTGTGGCAGTTAATGCCTGTGTAAGGAGTTGACTTTAACTTGTCCTTGCCGCAATGTTGTGATGATGGACTTTTTACAGCTCTTCTCTGCCCTCTTCCTGGAGCTGTCCTGCGTATCACGTGTGCTCTAGTTGCTCTTTCCTTATCTCTGTCAAAAGCCAGCTACCATCCCTGCCACATCATATTGGGGTCATAGTCCTTGGCAAAATACGGTGATGTGTTGCAGCTTTCCTCTTTGACAACAACGTTTTGCTCTTCAGGAGTACTTCAGTCCTGTCCCAGGGCATTTAACAGATGGTAACAAAGTAAGAGCAGCACCAGCAGTGAGAGTTGGGGAGACAAACATTGGGAATGGAGGCTTGAGGCGTTGTGTGACTTATCCCTCAGAGCCTTAAATCCTTGACTATTTTCAAAACTCACCCTGTCCCTCTTAAAGACCCCACGTATTTCGGTAAGGAAAGAAAAGTGCACAGGTTATTCCATGGGAATCTCTTGCTCTTCAAGTTGGTGTCTGTCCTGTGTTAGAAATAAAGCGTCTGTCTACAAACGGCACTAGACAAGTAATATCTAGCCACTTTCTGAACTTCCTGGCTGTTTTTGAGCCACAGGGCTAACACAGACCTCCTGATGAAAGATTTCTTTTGTCTTCCTTTTGTGAAAGATTTATTTATTGTAGCAAGAGTCATAGTGTTGCCTAACTGTGACATTACCTTGAAGCTTTTACCACTCCCATCTAAACAGCTGGCTGGCAGAGTGTTCCCCTAAAGCAGCGGGGCTCAGCAGCAGATAGTAACAAGCCTGCTGACACATAATCCTGTTGTATTGTGCACATCGGGTTGAGTCCTGACCCTTGTAGACACTGCAGAGGAAGGGCAAGACTGTGGCAGGAGCTTTAGAGGGCACTTCTCTGTGATCCTCTGATAATTTTCATAGGTTTTTCAATGCTTTTATTCCTACCTTTGTATCAGGTATGTGCCAACCAAACTGCAAAGAATCTGGTTTTATTCACAAGTCCCAGATACATGGCAGTGATGAAAGGAGAGACGCTCAGGCCTTACCTAACAGTAAGGATCCTGGTAGAGGAGGTGGTGTGTGAAACCCGCGTACTAGAGCCTCAGTAAGTTAAAGGAGATTTTCAGCAGTATCGGTTTGCTTGAATGTAGTGGTCAGTGGTTGCTTTCCTGTGCACTTCACTTTGAACACTCTAATAAGGAATGACATTAGCAATAATAGCAGCGGTCTTTCTGGTTGCAGTGGTGCTGGACACTGTGGCAGAATGCTGCAATGGATCAGGAAGCCGGAGAGGAAACTGCTGATTAGCTTTTTGCAGCTTGAACTTATTATTGTAATGATCTGCAAGCTTGTTTCCTAGTCTTCTGGCTGAGGAAGGAGACACCCATTGCTGCCCCACACCTTCTGGCTAGAAGGAAATTGAGCTGTTTGTTCTGTTATGGGAAGGGCAGATGTTTTGTTTCCATTCAGAGGAGACCAGAAACGATACCTGGACTTCAGCTGCTGGTTAAACATACTGCTGTGGTCAAGATAGCAGATTAGAGGGGTTTTCCTGTGGCAGTTGGAGATATTCTGCCACAGATCGAGGTCAGTCTCTCACTGTGTATGGCTCAGAAATGGCTGACGATACACACGTTCCCTGGGAATTTGTGCTGCTGTTGGTATTGCTCTTCTGCTTGTTCATATACTCAAATCGAGGAGCTGTTAAGATTAGTATATGACAGCACAAGCACTCGGGCACAGCAAAGTGATGGTCTTGCCTGGGTGGGCATAGCTGGAGCTGCGACAGTGAGGTTTGATGAAGCTTGGCTTGTGCTGCTGTGAACTGCTGTTTGTCAAAAGTCTGTTTTTACCAGCTGCATATCTGGGCCTCCGGTTTTCTTGGGTCCAGCATTGACTACCACTTTCTTAACTCTACTTTTCTCTCTCTCTTTCTTTCTCTCTAAACTCAGGGTAATCACCCTGCAGGGCTGTCTTGAGGTTTAACGCTAATTAATCTTTCAGTACATGTGTTTGAATCGTGCAGAGACACAGTGAGCCACTCAGTGACTAGGATGCTGCAATGGCCGTGTTGCCGCTACGTAGTGCACTCACCTTTGCATTCTCACAGCTAACCTTCTCTGGTCGTTTAGGGACTGAGGGAACCAGCTCCATTTTCAGATGAAGTGGAAATCGATTACAGCAAGCCATACATCAGAGTAACGTATGAAGAAGCGATGAGAGGGACCCCTTGTAAGTAAAAAAAAAAAAAAAACCAGGCTGGAAGGGTTGTATAAATGTTGGGTTGGGGAGGGATGGGTATGATTTTGATACCTCTGAGACCGAACCAACTTTGTGTGACAGACTGGGTTTGCAGCCAATGACTTAGTTAATGCTTTGGTGATTAGATAACTGTTCCCATGTGAAATTGGGCGTGCCATTACAACTGAAATTGGAGCTTTTGTATGTGAGGAGCCGAACCTTTACCAGTAAGACTATTTGAAGCAAATGGATATTTGTGTTTCAGCCCTTCCTATGCCGCTGACAGCTATAGAGTAGTATCAGAGTTGAACATTTTTCTGTACTACTTTGTCTGAGGCAGCTTAAAGTTAAGCACTTTTTTAAAGTCATCTCTTCTGAAACTTGAAATGGGCAAGTAAAACCAACACGCATCTTTGTCCAGAATGTCGCATTCTAGCCTGGATTTGATTAAAGTTACATTAAACACAGTAGGCCAGCCCCACAACAAGAACATGTCCTTTTATTCTCTAAACCAGGCTGGGAAAAACACTGTTCTCTTTGCAAGTCCAAAGGGGAGGCAGAGACAGGACTGACTCCTGAAGGATGGCTGCCCTCTCTTGCCAAGCAGAGTGTGCAGACGGTGCTGTCTTACTTGGCCTTTCTGTTATGGAAACCAAGACAATAAAAATGCTGCACTTCTACCTACCTGCCTGCTGCTGATTGATGAGCCAGCTCAGATTGAGACCTAGCAGTGGTTTCCTGCAGGAGGTTCTGGAAATTCAATGCTTTTCACAGTCCGCATTAATTTCCCAGCTGAAAGTCTCCAGAGCCTGCAGAGTCTCTGATTTCAACAGTGATGGCTCTCCTGCCTGCTAAGTCTAAAAGACACTGCATGCTTCCTTGTGGCTGTTTATGCCTGTACTCAGGAACTGTAGCTGCTGCAGGCATGGAGGAAAAGGGAAGGATGTCCCAGCCAATTTCCAGAACATGATTGCACTTTAATAAAGGCCTGCCAGGATGAGCCCTCTTGTGGCATACAGAAAGCTTTTGCAATCTCGGATCTCCAGATCCTTGGCTCTCCAGAGCCTCCTGGCATCTTCAGACTGAGGTAGATTTGCTGAAAAGTGATTGTCCTCAAACTGACTCCACTGCTTAGCTGGAATTTAACAACCCTACCTTTGCATCAACTTATCCTCTTGCTGCTTCCCAGGCTCTATCTCTAGGTACCTTCAGGGCCCTGCCCAGACCCATGGGGTTTCAGCTTTCTTGCTGGGTCTTCTTTCTGCCCCTGCCTCGCTGCAGCTTTGGTGTGCCTCTGCTCACACTACTCCTCTGAGTCTGTGTGGCTTTCTGTTACCAGCAGGTTGGAGTCCTGTATGGTCCCAGGACAGCAGAAGTCAGGGAGTCTCCTGCTATTACGTGGCAGTGCTAGACTATGTCACTTTACCTCTGGGCTGACCTCAAAGAGAAGAGCTACAATTTCCCCTGGCAGAGGTGTCCTAAGGAAAGTTTTGTTCCTCCTTATTTATCTACGGATTTAGGTGATAGTGCCAGCGGTTCAACAGAAATATCTGCTTTTCTTTGAGTAGTCCAGCTGCATTTTTAGGTACAGCCATACACTTTGTGAGACTGGGGGAGCTGATGATGCTGGTGGGGAATCAGAACAGTCTGGTCCCTCAGCCAAACTGGTAGCTGTGGCAGTGGGCTGCAGAGGAGGATGCTGAAAAGGTCTTGAGATGCCATCCTGGCTGGCAGGGGGAAATCGGGCACCTATGAAACCATTGGCCAGTTTCCCTCTGGTAGCTCACTGCTGTGCAAAAAGTTAATGCTGCATTTGGATTTCCGTAGGAGGGAGATGTCCAGGGTTTGCTTTCCCCTTGGTCTCCCTTCACCTTGTTTTGATGGATATGTGGTAGGTTTTGAGTCTGTCTTTGAACATGATTGTATATCAGCTCTGTCCTCAGCTGCATTTGTTTCCATATGGGAAGGCAGAGAGCCAGCCATTTCTCTTCACAAATCTTTCCTGGCTATGGCTCTGCATTCTGCCAGTTTTCTGCAACTCTCCCATGAGTTTTAAGAGGTCCCCAAATGCGGGCACGAGCAGCAGCTGCTTCTCCAGGAAGGCATCTTCACAAATGTCTCTCTGTCTCTTTGGCACAGTGGATCGCCCCGTCAGAGTTTATGCTGATGGAATATTTGATTTGTTTCACTCTGGACATGCCCGGGCCTTGATGCAAGCGAAGAACCTCTTCCCAAACACATACCTCATTGTTGGAGGTAAGGAGTGACCTTGTTGACTTTGGCTGTCATAGGAGTACAGTTTACCTCCGTCCGTGGTTCTGCATACAGATCGCATAGCAGGGTTTTTGTCTTTATGGCCTTAGTGGCTCTCACTGCAGCCAGTTATCTCAAATGTTCTTGGAGTCTTATTGCAATATATTGAGAGTTAATATGTCTGCAGAAAGATATCCTGTGCCAAATGACCGCTTAAGAAAAAGATTTCTGATCAGGCTGTTCTGATTTGACCCTTCTATTTTTTGACAGATACTGGTGAGTTGCACATCTGAGTATCAAAATATATTAGGAGCAGTTGAGCATCTGCCTCTTGAATAATACAGTTAAAGAATGAGGAACAGTCCCTCCGTGGCCGGTTGAGCTCTGTGTCACCTGTGTCACCCTGCAAGTCACTCCCCTGCTCCAGCGCTCTGCTGGGGATTGCTTATGGCTAATCCCGAACAGGTCCCGCTAGGAGCGTGGAGATAACGGTGGTTTCGTGGGCATGATGCCTGGCCACATGGAAGTCAGTGAGGCCTTATTTCTCCAAATAAAAGTTCCCCATTTTGTCTGTTAGGTTCAAAAGTTTTTAGATAATGCCAGGAATATCCTGCTGACTGCCTGAGGGGATCTAGCAGAGGTGTTTCAGCCAGGCCTCCTTCAAGAATATAACAGGAAAAAAGAAAGCCTTACTTCTGGCTGCTGTAATACTCCGGCCTCTGTCCAGGCAGTGCCCCTGTGCCCGTACCTTCACCCACCTTAAAGACATGGTAGGCTGTGCGTGTTGTCTATTGGGAGGTGACCTCTGGTCAGGCTGCATAATGATGTTAAAGTATCAGAGCTGAGAATACCTTTGACTAGTCTTCCTAACTACCATTAACTTCCTGAACCAAAATGAAACTCTGATCCTGCGATAGAGCGATCATAATGTCTTTGTGTGGTTTGTTTCCTTATCACAGTTTCACTCGCTGCTGAGGGCATTTTTACAGTGGTACTTCTGCATTTTTTGTGTGTGCTACAGTAGTGTCTGGAAGGAGAAGGGAGGAAGGAGAGCTGAAATAGTTGCTCCAGCCTACAAAACGCTCTGAGCTTAGAAATCTTGCAGGCGGAAAGACATCTGCATCTACATAAATGTTGTACATCAAACAGGAAAGTAACTTCAGGTCAAACTATTAACATGTTAATGTAGCAAGATGTGTAACCATGCTCTCTGCCTCTGGGAGACTGGTGAGGAGGTGGAGGGCAGCGAACTGCTCCCCTTGTACCAGGAACTGAGACAAGAGGCCACAGCCCGAGTGAACATAAGCTTCAAGCTGGGACCGATCTCACCCGCTCTTTATCATCTGTTTGTCTAGAACATAAATATGTCCAATACCAGTGAGACTGGTAATGCCTTGTTTACTTTTGAGTCTGATAACCAAATAAAACTCCCTCCTCAATATCTTACATTGCAGATTATGAAAAGTTGTTCATTTACTTTCTTATAGAACATAATAATTAAGCTAACTTGATTTGCTGTCAACTCACCCTTTGTTTTAATACAACTTCCCAAGAACTAGACTGTGGTACGGCATTTTATGAAATAAGGAGCTTAGGGAATGTTTTTTTTTTTCATGGGCTTTAGTTTCCAGGCCTGAGACATTCATAGATTAATAAGCAGGTTTCTGCCTGATAGAGCTCCAGGTGCCACTTCATGCAAGAGAGTTGTCTTCTGTATTGGCTGCTTTTCTTGGTAAGCATTGTAGGCTCTAGAGACTTGAGGGCTTGGGGTGTAGGTCCCCAGCTTGGGCAGAAGTCCTCCAAACAGCCTGCCTAGAATTGCTGAGGAGTTTAGTGCCCTGCACCGCTCTCTGTTCCTGGTGCTTTGTGGCTGTAAAAGCTGGGTTTGAAAGTGCCAGCGCCAGCCTCCGTCAGCAGCTGGAATTGCCTGGTTTAGCAGGGGTGTATGCAAGGTCCTTTTGCTGTAAAGCATTGGGGTAAGTACCTCATGTTCACTCTTCTCTGTTCCTGTTTCTTCAGTCTGCAGTGATGAGCTAACCCATAACTTCAAGGGCTTCACGGTAATGAATGAAAATGAGCGGTATGACGCTGTGCAGCACTGTCGCTACGTGGACGAAGTGGTGAGAAATGCACCGTGGACGCTCACCCCCGAGTTCCTGGCAGAGCACAGGGTAATTTGTGATATCTGATCCATTCTGAATTTTGATTAGCCTCTGTTTGTGCTTGCTGTTTACAGCAAGAATTCATCCATAGGGCTGACCTCTGCCTGAGCAACCCGTTTCCGTTGCAACTCCTTAAACGTGGAAGGAACTGGGTTATGGGAATCGAGTGGGTTTCTTGGGAGACTAGAAGCATTTGCTGAGCTGGCAGTTAATGTTAAAATAAGGTAGAGATTGTGACATGGTGAAAAAGCCTGAGAGGGTTCTTGCTGTTCTAGGAGAAATTGATGCTGGTTACAAATTGGTGTGAAACACAGCAGGGAGAGGATAACATGGGTTGGAAGGGATTTCTGGAGGGCGTCTGGTCCAACTCCCTGCTTACAGCAGGAGTAGCTTAGATCTACATCAGTTTCCCTGCAGCAGGAGACCAGGCAAGCTGTCCTGAGAGTCTTTTATCAGTTGGTAAGATAAAGTGAAAGGAGTCTCTAACATCTGTTGAACTGCTTTGGGAGGTGAAGGAGTCTCCAGGGGAGTCTGCTTAGTTTACCTTTGTGCCATTAACAAGCCATTTCTCTGTGGAGCTTAAAACAGCTGTGTCCTTAGTCACAGCCTTTCCTCTCTGGTGTGTGCTTACAATTGATATGCAATTGCCGGTGAGAACTTGGGACTGCTCTGTGTTGCTTTTTAACAGAGGAAGAGTGTCTTGCTGTTCTCTGTCACACCTCTGCGTGGAGGTGTTGAGCAAAAAGTTACCATCCTTCGACAGAAAGCAGGAGACCTGCACGTTCAAGATAAAATGTTGATTTGCATTACTTTCTTAATTTTCAGATCGACTTCGTTGCACACGATGACATCCCCTATTCTTCTGCTGGCAGCGATGATGTTTATAAGCATATAAAAGAAGCAGGTGGGTCTGGGTCAGATTCTCCAGGGCATCCTGTCAAAGATCTGCTGTAGTTTCTCCTATGCCCCTGTATGGCAGGATTATGCCTGGGGAAATGGCAGTGGCCCTCTGGGAACAAGGTCTGCCCAGGAGGCTCTGAGGGCGGGAGGAAGCCCAGCTTTGGGCCCTACTTCATAAGGCTAGGACTTTTCCATGTCCCAGGCCAAGCATTACCCAGCATTAACTCCTACTTCCAATCTAATTACTTGATTGAATTAACAGCCACCTTTTGAAAAAATACTACAGAGCTTACAGAATCTCATGAACTTAGATAACAGCCACCTTTTGAAAAAATACTACAGCTTACAGAATCTCATGAACTTAGCAAAGTGGCTTCTCTAGCTGTTTGCTCTAAATCTCAGTGGGGGTGCAGCTTATCTAAATCTATCCAAACCCAGCCATCAGAGCTTGTTGTGTTTCCACCCCCTAACTTGTACGACCCCTTGTCCTGTCCTTGTCACCACACTATTCTATATGCAGTGGACTATAGTCAATAGTCTTTAAACCAGCTAAAGTGAAGAGCTTTTCATTAGAAGACACGGTATTTTGACATGGTTTTGACATGCTTTGGTCTTACTTAGGTCTTCTTCATAGTCCCAGAAAGTTCCAGAAAGGAGGGCTGTGGTATTGTACATTGAAGGACAAAGACATGGTGGTGTGAGGACAGTTAGGAAATCATCTTGACAGGAGAGATTGTTTCTTAATAGAGGTAGCAGCAGCTTTTTGCCATGTGTCTTGCTACAGCTGTCCTGGGTCCTGTTTCCCAACTTTAGGCATGTTTGCGCCAACTCAGAGGACTGAGGGGATCTCAACATCAGATATCATCACCCGGATCGTGCGGGACTATGATGTTTATGCCAGACGGAACTTGCAACGGGGCTACACAGCTAAAGAGCTCAACGTCAGCTTCATAAATGTGAGTTGAAGTGTTTCTCACCACAAGCTGCATGAAGCAGAATCTTACAGAGTGTGGAGATGTAGAGTCTTGTCTAGTGGTAGCACAGTCCTGCCGTATGCCAGTAAAAGGCCAGTCTGCAGAGCTAAGCAGTTGCACCAAACCAGTGTCCTTGGAGTAGAAATTAGACTACTACTGCCCCTGAAACTGCCTCTGGGACCCACCCAGAGGAACTGGGGTTTTGCTAATACTGCTCCATTGTCAGAAATGTCTTGGTGACGTTTTAACTGTTGAAAGAGCTGGAGACAGGGTGTGTGGCAAAATGTGTGTTTTCTTGAATTGAATGAAGTGTGGGTTGTTCTTGGCAGCAGCTGCTGTGTCTCATCTCTCTCCTCTTCCCTCAGCCACCTTCTTAAGATAGAGTCATTTGTTAGGATAAAATCTGATCCTGTTCTCACTGTACTATTCCCTTCCTGGAGCTGCAGGAGCAGCAGTGCTTGAATAGGAGAGAAGGACATGCTCTGATCCTGTGCTGAGCAGCTCTAGCCCACAAGCAGAATACATGGCAGAAGGCACTTCTGATGTGGGAAGTAAAGTAGTAAACATTTTTTTTTTATCACTCAGTTACTATGTCTATTTTTTTAAATACAATCAAATACAAAAATGAAACAGGAGAGCTAACAGCTGCTTGGCCTCTCTTTGGCATGTAACTCTGCCTGTGTTTAAAAACGCCCAGCAAAAAGACTTGTGCTATCGTGATATGCAAAGCGACCTACAGCAGGTCACTCAAATCTAATCTGTATATTGTATAAATATTTCCCTCTTCCATGCACTCCTATTAGATAGTGCTTATCTCTGGGTTTAGTCTCACTCTGTGTACTGTGCCAGTGCCTGCCACAAAGCATCTCACAGCCCCACTGTGTCTGCCATTTAGTCTAGGGAAGAAGTGTCACTGAAGTGAAGGAGAAGTGTCACGAGACTAATGGAGATGCTGAGTCTTAAGCAGCCGTTCAGTGTAATAACACAGACCAGAGGTGGTTGCCACGTAGATCTGGTGAGCTGTATTCTGATCCACCACTTACTGTACAGGAGAAGAAGTATCACCTCCAGGAGCGCGTGGATAAGGTGAAAAAGAGGGTGAAGGATGTAGAGGAGAAGTCAAAGGAATTTGTCCAGAAAGTGGAGGAGAAGAGTATCGATCTCATTCAGAAATGGGAAGAGAAGTCCCGGGAGTTCATCGGCAATTTCCTGGAGATGTTTGGCCCAGAAGGCGCGTTGGTAAGGAGCTGCTCTGGGAAAAGGGGAAAGGGGATTTTGGAGAGTTTGGCAGTCATTGTAGGGCTTCTGGAGCCCACATTCTGCAGAGAAAGGTTTACGGTTTGTTGCAGTTTTCGACATGCTGCCGCTCTCCAGACAAGTTGTCCCCAGCTTGGGCAGCCCTCACCCTTGCTAACTGGATAACACCCATTAGGGTTGTAGCGTGAAAAGTCCCCATGTCCCACAAACCAGCCTGTAAACTCTGGCTTGTGTCCTGCAGGGCACTGAGCAGCCAAGAGATTGGCAGTCACTTTGTCACTGGCCTGAGATGAGTCTGAAGCTACTTGTTTTTGCCAGGCTCTCCTGTGCTGCTGGGTAAATATTACAGGCACTTCATGTTAGAAGTGCTTCAAAATGGGTGGTGATTACACTGTATGCAGTTTCCAAAGCCTAGAGTGATGCTTGGGCTTTTTCTGCTCTTATATTGCACAAAGCATTGAAGGGACACAACAACTCAAAATGCTGCACAGGCTGTAAGTGGTGTCCATTTCCATCGCTGTTTGAGCCATGCTAACTGTCTTCCTGCTTCCATCGCTAGAAACACATGCTGAAGGAGGGCAAGGGCCGGATGCTGCAGGCCATCAGCCCAAAGCAGAGTCCCAGCAGTAGCCCCACGCACGACCGCTCCCCATCTCCCTCCTTCCGCTGGCCCTTTTCAACCAAGACTCCTCCTTCCTCACCGGCCAACCGCTCCAGGAACGAGTCTGCAGTCACCTATGACATCAGTGAGGATGAAGAGGATTAAGCTACCAGCCAGGATTTGCTGCGAACCGCTAATCGCCGAATCCTAAGTCCAGACCCACTGAGGAACTCTAAATGAGCAAGAGAGCCATAGGAACAGGGCTGACGGTGAGCACAGGGCCTTGGAGGCACCCGTTGCTCTTAGCAAGGGCTGCTGCCTGGAAGCACATTCAAAGCTCCTCTCCTTTCTCCTCCCCAAATCCCCTTTTTATTGTTTACGTTCTAGTGGTTTCCAGGGGGAAGATGGTTTTTATATTTTAAGAAAATACTCTTCTAAAGCGCAAAGAATAGCACTCAAGCGTGGCTTTTGTTTTGGTTTCTTTTCCCCTGTTAAACCTCCAGGCAAGAGGGAGAGTGGGAAGACCCATCTGTCTCTTCTTTCCTTCAGCTCCTCTGTCTTATTCCCCGCACCCCCAGGCAGTATCCATGCCACTGCCAAACGAAAGACCTCTCGGTTCCTCAACCAGCGTGACCTCGAGAGCACGCAGGAAGTGGTGGTGTAAAGAGGCTTCTAGGAAATAGAGACATCTCTGCTGCGCTGGAGCCGATAGGAATCCATCCAGCAGACCCTGTAGTGCTCGCGTGCCTCTTAGCTGAGCTTCCCAGTGTGTTGCAGTGAGGACATGCTGGGGGCTGCCAGCTTAGCACACAGGAGTTACACCCTGGAAGAACTCGCAGCGCCACAGAGTCACACACCCTGTAAGCGTGCAGCATTCGCGGCTTCAAATTGTACAGGGGCTGCAGGGGAAAGGCCTTTCCAGCTAATCTTAAAAAGACTGCTAAATCTTGAGCTAAAATTCAGCCCTCGGTTGCTGTTGGAGAGAAGAGAATGAATCTTTGCTTCAGGGCACTTGCTGTCTGTGCGTTTCCTTGGGTGTGTGAGAGCCCAGGTAGGAAATGAATGTGTGTAGTCCTTTGAGAAGTTCCTTGTCCCAGTCTCTGGTGTGTAATGAGTTTTACTGTTTGTCCAAATGGCCCCTCAACACTGTGCTCTGTGCGTGTTTGTCTGTGTTTCAGTTGCTGTGCTCTAAGGGCTGGAGCAGTCCTTTACACTGGTGCCATGAAGTCGCTGCTATAAGGACAAAACGTGAATTCGTACAGCCAGTTTGCTGTCCGTGTTGGTGTGTGCAGCTGGACAGATGAAGGGCGCGTTTTACCCCAGTGAAGGGTCCCGGCCCCATGTGACAGTTACCTGGCTTGCGCAATAAATGCACAAATCAGTGCCCGCTCACTCCGCTCCTTGAGGCAGGCCAGAAAAAGCATCCAGAGAGTGCTGCAGCTTTTTAAGATTTTAAATGTGTAATCTGCTTGTTTGAAACGATGGTCCAAGTCGTGCCTGCTGTCGTGTGTGTAATAAACACTGAGCTTTGTGGCCTGCGGCTCCCCGCAGGCAGTTGCCCTCCCCATGCTGCATGCCTGTGCACAGAGCAGGTCGGTGCACTCTGTCCCGGCAGCCAGCGCTGGAGGGACTGGACTTGCTGTCGCGTAGCTGTGAAGCTCCCGCTTGCTTCTCTGTTCGGGTTTGCCTGTGATATCCGTTGTCTCTGGGTGGAGCTGCTGGGCTGAGTTGCCTGTATCCTCCTGCAATGCTGGGAGCAGAGGCCCGCTCGGAGCCCCATCAGCAATACTGCAGGGAGGTCTTCAGAGCGGGATGCGGGGCTCGGGGAGCAGCGGGTGCAAGGAGGCGAATCATCAGGTGCTGCCACAGGCACTGCACGGTGCGATGGTTCTAGGGGATGCAGTGGCCCTGTGGTAGGAGCAGGCTGCCGCTTCTTTCCAACTTTTATCTTGCTGATCCTTTGTCACGCTGCCCAACGGGCTTGACAGAGACTCTGTGCTTCTGTTGAGGCCAGAGCCGGTATGGGAAGGGGTATTTTGGGGATTCCTCATCTGCCACTTGGACCTCTCAGCAGGGACGTGCACGGCTCTGGGAGCGTGGCTGGCTGCTATGGATTTTTAAGCTGTAAGGAGCAAATAATGGTCACTTGGTACAAGCCAGTTGTTAATCCCCTGGTTTATGAGTGGTAGAGCACTTACTTTATATCACCCACATCCTCTCTTCCCTCATCTCACCCTTCACACCTTCCCTTCCTCACCCTTCCCTCAGTATGGGTGTTGCCTTGCTTTCCCGAGCTGGATCACGAAGGCCAGGCTGCTTTAGAGCCTTACTACTGTTTTAAACACAAATTATGCAACAGTGTTCTGTAAATTTGGATAACAATGGTGTTTTGGATGGTGGTTTGTTCTGCAGAGACCTTAACGTATTTCTTGGTCTCCCTGCAAAACCTGGGGTGCTTGGTGAGAAGCCAGCCATGATTTTACGTGTAGCTTGGAATAACAGAGTGTTTCTTGTAACCAATAATCCCTGCTTCCTCCTTGCACTTAAATTAAATTGGACACTCTAATCCCAGACTGGTCTTTTTTTGTTTGTTTTGTTTCCTCCTGGATTGCTGGACCAGCCTCCTCTCCAGCACTGCCCTATCAGGAATAGGACAGAGCTTGATCTTTGGGCAAAACACGTGAGCCAAGTTCTCCGGGAACATCTTGTTACCCACAGATATACCCACTGCTGCTGCTTCAGGGCTGTCCTGCACGCCCCTAACCCATCCCACGCTCTTCAAAAGAAGCATCCGGAAGAGACGTGCTTGAATTAAGCATGAAGTAAGAGGTAGAGTGGAAAAACAAAACTTTACTAACATGCATTGAAGAACATGTTGAGTTTGATCCTGCTAAATCCAGAGGTGTCGACTCCTGTGGGACAGCGTTACCTCAGTTCCTCTATACATCTGGGGTGTGAGGCTGCTGGCACCAGCAGCCAGCCCCTGGGAGAGGATTTTTTGATGGCAAAGAATAGCAGCAGCAGGGCAAAGCTGAAAAGTGACAAGGACACTGGTAGAAGCAAGACATGAAGAGCGTGGCACTTAAACAGCATATTGCTTAGAGCTGTAGGAGGTGGTCTTTAATCTCTTGAGAAAATTATGGCACACACCTGCACTGACATGACTTTGTGCATTTTATAGAGGGTTGGGACTTTATTGTGCAGTCTGGTTCTTGTAACCAGAGGCAAGCGCTGGAACAGCAAATACGCTTGGCAGTAGCGGTGACTTTGATGGGACTGACCCTGCGTCTTTCCCCCTGCCCTCAGAGTGGGCTTCTCGCCGCCAAGGGCTCCCTGGTGTAAAGGTGTGGGTTTCCTCCCTGCCGCAGGTAAGGAGCTGGGTCTGGTTGTCTGACAGGGAGAGACGCGTTCTGTATTTTGCTGCTTGCCTGGGTGTTGCTTCTTGGCAAAACCGTGAGATTGCTGGGTCCCAGCGCTTCTGCTGGTGCCTAGTGTCGTGGTTTAACCCCAGCAAAAAAACCCTATGCAGCCGCTCGCTCAGACACCCCCCC
>NW_009220583.1:2106-3162 GCF_000690835.1 Fulmarus glacialis | reverse complement strand
CTATGCTCCCACACACACACAGCTTCGCCTGCACTTGGCAGAGCATGAGAGGCCGAAAAGTCCCTGGTGCAAGCACCACCCAGCAACAACCGAAGCGTCAATGGGCCATCAATGCTCCTCTCATACCAAACCCAAAACACAGCACACCCCCCAAGCTACTGGGAAGAAAGTTAACTCTGTCCCCGCCAGAACCAGGACACCTAGAGAGCCATGTTGGTAATGGCTGTGTACTGTTGCCAGGAGTCTGTCATATCTGGTAATCTCATAACCAATCGCCAGTGCATCTTCTTGCTGAGCAGTTTTGCTTTGAACACGGCCATCTGCAAAAAGCTCTGAGTCACTTTTTCCCCCTCTTCATGGGACAGAAAACTTGTTTTTTCCCCAGAATGAATCAATTAAATAAATAAAAATTGGGAGCTTTGGCTTTCTGACTCTGCTTCCCCAACGTGTCGCACTGGCCAGAGGTATTACAGTGGGAGGGCACCAGGGTGCAGGTCAGGGGAAGGTTTGGTGGTGCCTGGCAGCAGGCTCTGGTCTTAGCGCTGATCATCTGGCATCTGCTGCCCATCTCCGGCCACGCTGCATCACCCAGTCCTGCAGCGGCTGCTTTGAGCTGGCTCTTCCCAGCCAGTGTTTGCTGTGCTGGTTTCTCTGTATGGGCCTGTGTGCACACTGTGCATCTTACTGGCTTGTTCTGGAGTTGGGTTTTTGGCGTTTATGTTTAGCCAAATAAATGCAAAGTCATTTTACTCAGCGTGTGCCAGATCCCTTCTGTCATCCTAGCACAGCCAGTTTCCGTCGTGGTCTCCTCACCTGCCATCTTAGCAATGGTTTGAGAGAGAAGATGCTTCAGTGGGGGCCAAAAGATTACCCACTGGTTTCTGCAAGTCGTCATCGCTCCTGATGTCCGTCCCCACATCTGTTGTAGCTGTAGAGCAGATACTGCTACCGGGCAAGGCTGGTTAAGGCAGCATTAACTAATTGCCTGCGTGCTAAGGTGCTTCAAGGCTCCTTCCCTTGCCTGGCCCCAGGCTGGCAGGTGTGGATGCTCCCGCT
>NW_009220583.1:0-2075 GCF_000690835.1 Fulmarus glacialis | reverse complement strand
GGGCACTCTCCCTCGGCGCTCCAGGGCCCAGCCACTGCTGTGGACGACATGCCCCAGGGACGGGCCAGACCCATCCAGAGGTCTAGGGGAAAAAACGCCGCTGCCCTGGCATTGCCTTGGCTGTCAGACCCCAGCCAGCAGCACCCAGAGGTCAGTGTCACGGCTGAGTGTTGGGTGCCCCATGGCTGTGCTGGTCTGGGCTCCGTCTTCTTCCCCCTGTGTGGAGTCATCTCCCACCCAGCCTGGAGATGATCTGAGCCCAGTCACCAACGCAAGACTCAGGTACAAATTTATCTTTATTCAGTGCCAGACAAGAACCCTCCAGGCTGGAGGTAGCTTCATGGATCCCTTTGGCTTGTAGCTTTCAGGTTTCAGACCCTTTCACCCCACGCCGAGATGCCCTTTCCCCCTCTGCCTCCTCTGCTGCCAGCAGCTCCCCAGGGCCGGAGGAGGAGGAGATGGTTGTACACGGCAGAGCAGCCCCTCGCCTCACTCTGCCCCTTGGCACCCCAGTTGCTCCCTCCTGCTCACGCACCGACCTGCAGATGCGAAGCTGTCGGGCTGGTAGCCCGGCTTGTCGTCCTGCTTGCGGTAGTACATCCGCGTCACCACTGCCAAGATGAAGGTTTGCGGGATCAACAGCTGCATGTTCATCTCTGGAAGAGGAGAAGCGTCATTTGAAGCTGCCTTCACCCACCATCCACATTCCCTATGCCCCGCCGTGTGATGGAGGGGCTTGGCCGGGAGCACGCAACGCCGCTCCCCCATCTCCCGACTTACGCTGTGACCTGGCTTTGGAGGAGAAGGGCGGCGAGCAGGCGATGTTGCCATTGTTGGCCAGGATGCTGAAGATGGCGGGCTGCAGTGCCGTCAGGAGAAGGAGGATCTGCAACCACCAACACCCAAGGCGGTGGGGGCTGCGCCACTGCCAGACTGCTGCCCTTCGCCTTCCCCGCTCTCCCGCAGCCGGACCTGGCTCTCGCCTGCCAGCAGCTCCTGCCTTGCTATCTCCCCCCGCGCCTCCTCATCCCGTTCATGCCGGAGGAGCCCCTCACCTAGGGGCAGGACGGGTGCTCACCTGGAAGCAGGAGAACTTGGCCTTGATGTTCTGCTCGGCCAGGTGCAGCCGGGCCTGCCGGAAGAGGATGCCCAGGGCCCACAGCCCGAAGAGGGTGGAGGCGCCGACCACGGTGTTGATCCAGAGGGCCGTGCTCTCCGCTGAGATCTGGGGGGACGCACAGAAAACTCACCTGGGCTGACAAAGCTGCTGGGCAAGGCGAGGGCTGGTGGAGGCTCCCCGTCCGGGACATCGCCCTGCCCGTCCCTGTGCCCTGGCACTCACGTCAGCAGGGTTGTAGTTCCCGTCGGCGGCCAGGACGAGCCCCAGGAAGACAGCAACCACCCTGCAGAAGGCGTACTGGAAAGTCCCCAGCATCAGCAGTTGAAGCTTTCTCCTGGCACAGCAAGAGAGACTGGTAGCACCTTGAGGTCCCCGAGCCCTTGCCCAGGAACTTCTTTTGCACCCCAACAGAAGGAGGGGATGAAAGCCCTCCCCAGGGGCAGGGGGTTACCTGGCTCTCCCTCACCTGCTCATGGTGATTCGGGGCAGGCAGGGGCAGCAGCAGCAGCAGGGCCCGGTGCTGACAACCATGGGCACGTCCTTCAGGGTGCTGAGCACCGCCTCCTTCCCCCCGAAGCCCTCCACCATGACCAGCATCATGAGGTACAAACAGATGGCGAAGTACCTGGCGGGGGAGGAGGAGGAGGAGGAATACAAGTGAGGCCCCGTGGGCTCCCCAGTGCCCCTGCCCTGGGGTAGGCGATACTCACGTCGTGGTAGCCATCTCCACCACCATCATTGAGCGCGGGATCCACAGCCCAAAGCAGCTGACCACGGATACAACCTGGGGGAGAGGCCAGCTTAGCACATTGCCACTCCCCCCTCCTATGGGCTGGCACCCCATGGGTGGCCCTGGCCCCCCGGGGTGATGCCCACCACCACCACCACACCCCAGCTCACCGTAGGGGCTGAGCTGCTCCAGCGGAGGGTCTTCATCTTGATGGGGCAGCGGATC
>NW_009220581.1:0-250 GCF_000690835.1 Fulmarus glacialis | reverse complement strand
GTTTTAAAAGTAAAGCATAGAGTTATTTCCCGGGGTTTGCAGGACAGGGTGAGCTGGCGTAATTCAGGAGCATGGTGCACACAGCTCCTCCCCTCGGGGAGGATTTACATCACTGAATCCCACAAGGAAATACACTTATTTGACAAGACAGTCATTCGTTAAAAAAGGTGTGAAGGAACCCCAAAAAGCTCTGGATGCCCACCCCTCCTCCCCCAAATAGAGGCTAATCCTTACATTTAAATTTCCTCAA
>NW_009220580.1:0-1872 GCF_000690835.1 Fulmarus glacialis | reverse complement strand
CGGGGCCGTTGCCCCCTTCCAGATGTGCCTCAAAAATCAGATTTTCAGGGGGTGCCCACCTGCAGCTGGCAGCAGCGGCACCGAAAGGGGGAAGCAATAGCGGGAGAGGAGGGTTTCACCCTTCCCTGCTGCGGGCAGGCAGAGCTCGGCCCCCGGCGATAAGCCTGCCGTTCGTTTTGGAGGGGCTGGAAGCGGAACGGGAGCCGAAACCCCGTGTCTGCCTCGGTTTTGAGACGCGCGTCAGGGCGCAGGAGGGTGGGGGAAGCCCTTCGCGTCAGGGCGCAGAAGGGTGCGGGAAGCCCTGGGCTACTCCGCTTCTATCAATTTTGCAACCTGCCTCATTGAAAACCCCGCTCGGTTGGAGTTTGGTTTCCAGCTAGTTTCGTTTTCAGAGACTTTTCCACTCGGTCTCTTTGGGTTGCCCAGGATGAGGCGTGAAAAGGGAAGTGAATATAAATGGGGGAATGGGCATGAATTTCTCAGGACCCTTTCCAACAGCGCACCTCGGCCGCCCGAGCCGAGGGTTTGCAGTTAGCAAACGGCATCCAGCGCTCCTGGAAATGCCCTTTCTGGGGCACGGCCACCAGCGCCGCCCACCCTGCGTGTCTGCTTGTCTTGGAAAGGACAGGGAGCATTTTAACAGCTCAGCTTTTTATTTTGGGGGGATTATTGTGAGGTTTGAAGCCTCGGTGCAGGTCTCATTTTGAAGCTGGGAAACCCAGGGAGTGGCCAAATGCTGAGCCCATGTGAAAAATCTGAATTTTTCCAGGCTCACCAGAGCCTGGATTCCTGAAAATCTGGCCCCGAGAGGTGGCTGCAGCAGGAGGAGCCGGGATGGCTGCGGCTCGCAGGGAGCTGCGGTGGTCTCTGCCAGCTCTGCCAGGCGTGAAACCCCACTGCCACATCCAGGCTCGCAGAACGGCCGGGGATCGGGCTGTGCCTCATGGGGACGGGGAGGATCACCCTCCAAAGACCCACTGCTCCAGCAGCTAATTTCGGTCTACCTTCAAGCGCTGGCTTTTAATTAAATGCATCATGCTGCCAATTTAATTATTCCCCATCCCAAGCCCTTGAAGGGTGTTGGGAAGCGGAAAGCAATCCTGCATTTGGGGAGGGAAAACAAAAAATCCTCTTTGTGGAGGATCATTGCTTTTGTTCGAAACTGCTGCGGCTCAGCCGGGGCTGGGCAGTAATTTGGGGGCAAAATGTCTGTGCTGTCTGCAGAGGCTTTTGCTCGCCCTAGCAGGCGCAGCTTCGCGCCCTCCATGTTCCCCCGAGTTCCCCTTTTGCTGCCGCTGGGCTTTTTGCTCGGTTGGGGCTTTTTTTTTTTGTTTTGCCATTTGCTGGCGAGCGCTGAAATGTCAGGCCTGGGGCCGGTTCCCTTCGCTGATCCCCTTCCAGCCGTGTGGAGGCGGAGGGGAGGGAAAGGGCCAGCTTTGGTGGGTGGGGGGATGTCTCATTCGGGAGGCAAGCGGCATCTCCCTGTGCCCGGGCATCGCTCCGTGTCTCTGGAAAGTGCATGTCCCCGGGCAGCACGTTATTTTCCAGCCCTGGCAGAGCCAGAGTTACAAATCACGGCTGTTTCCCAGCAAAACGAGGAATTGCGTGAAGGGCCGCGCAGACGGGAAGCGTCACCCGTGGGCGTCCTCGGCCACCGCAGCTCCCTGGAGTGATCTTACGAGTAAGCACGGACTTTTCCTGGCCTTCGGTTCCCTGCGTCCACGCCGGTCTCGGGCAGGCGCCGCTGCTCCGTGGCTTCACTTGGAAGCCGACGCGATCTGGGCTCCGTGCCCCCTTTTAAAGCAAGCCCTGACCTAGATTTCCCTGCCCGCTGCAAAGCCGGCTGGGCTCTGCTCTCCCTGTCGCTCCTCC
>NW_009220579.1:16828-33070 GCF_000690835.1 Fulmarus glacialis | reverse complement strand
CCTCCCGGGGGAGCGTGGGCCCTCCACGGGTGTGATGTGACGTGACACATCCCCCTGTAGCGGCCGCGGAGGGGTGGGGAGCGGTGTGCTGGCAGTGCGGGCTGGAACACGCAGCAAAGCTGGAACAGCTTCTGAGGGGTATCGAAGGCTTTAATGTCACCTGAGAGCTTTAAACCTGTTTCATCTCTTCTGGATTATATTTCTAGATTAAACTGAAGTTGTTAATTACGCAGGAATCATTAAGCCAGGCCTTCGCAGGGTGCTCTACGGACAGGCCTGCTGAGGCAGTCACAGCTGTGGCCTTCGCAGTCCATCTGTAGCTTCTCCTTTGCGTTTTAGTAATTGTTAACGATTTTTTCCGCTCCTGCAAGACACGTGAACTTTCTCAATCTGTGGTGATTTTGTGTATCTGAAGAAAAAAATCAAATAGTGAAATCATGTCATTCTTTCACTTGAATTTTTCAATCCAAAATTGAATTTCATATTGTTGCGTTTCTTACAAGCTTTTTTTCTTTTTTAATAAGTAAATGTCTGTTGTGGTGTAGGAGGAACAAAGTGTGGGTTTTCAGACAAGCTCATTTTCCCGAGCTGATGACCAATACTAGATGTTCTATAGAGGAAACTGGACATCACTACTAGAATTGGAGATGACTTATGCTTTGTTTAAGTTTCCAGTTGTGGAGTTACTTGAAACAACAAAAAAACTTGTTGTATGTTGTGCATGGATTCACTTGCTTATTTTGTGTCTGTGTTGCTATTCTCTAGAAATGGTTTTGGAGACATGTCATCCCCCCGTGATGCAGAGATGGCCAGACCTGGACGGAAGCAAAGCTCTCAGAAAAGAGTTTCTAGTATCCTTTTTCTATAAAGACTTTTTATCTTCCCTTTAATCGTTGCTTGCTGTGTTCACAAGGTGTGTGTATTTTTATCACTGCTTTGATTTTGAGCATATTGAGAATAGTTTCAAATATATAGCAAGTTACTCTTTGTTTTATAGCCATCTAAAGTGAAGAGTGTATGAATATAATGTGAAGTTGTTATCTGATTTGTGAGGTACTCTGCAGTCAAAATTTTGCTATTGAACTGTCTCACATTTTCCTCTTCTGTAGTCTGTTTTCTTTTCTGTGTGGTATTTTCATGCATTAAGAAGGAGAAAAGTTCAAAAACAAGACTATGATTGCAATATCTAAAAACTAGTAGAGAGGGGTATTAATGACTGACTGAAAGTGTGACTAGGAAATCTGGATGAGTTTCATTTAGAAAAATACTGTGTTTTCAGCAACGTGGTGCATTACACGGCCTTTATAGAAGAACTTAGGGATAGGCCAAAAGATGCAATTCTTTGCCTTTTCACAGAATAGTATTTCCTCTGAATGGAATTTTCTCTCTTCCCTCCTTTCCCCCCCCCCATTGTAGTCTCAAACCACGTCAAAGCTGTTGTAGTAATGGCTCAGAAGATTATTCACTAGACTTCAGGGAAAGTGAGAGATTGTCGAAATGTCTGTATAGTCAATTTTTGACTATATTTAGATTGATTCTTTCGGTTGTGGGTTAAATATGATCACAGGGATGTTGCATTGCCTATCTCCTAATCTTGTGCCATCACATTTGTGTACTGTGGTGTTTTACAGTTTTTCGTGGGCTTATGAACTCAGGTTGATGTCAGCCCAGAGAACTATGTGAGCCACAGCTGACTCCATCCCTGAGTTTTTGAAAAATGAAGCTTTCTTCACCCAATTATATGTTGATCTTATGGGTTTATGCTCTTTTGCATGTATTGTGTTATCAGAGTATTGTGATCATTTAGTGTATCTTAGCTTTCCACCCATAATAATAGCAAGAGGAGTGCACAGACATAGATTTAAATTTCCACAGAATTTTCCCCACTTATTTACAATAAGAAAAAAATATGGTGTAATTTGACAGCTAATATAATGGTATTTTTCTGGTTATGATGGCAAAGGACTCAATACATTTACTCGTCCTTCTGGTTTTTGCAAGCAGAATAAAACTAGTGAGATATTGGCCCTGATTATATTGATCCTAAGAATCATTATGTTCTTGGACAGTGATATAACATAGGATACTGAAACCTTTACACAACTACTTCTTAGTAGCAGGGGGCAGGGGGGTTGGAGCAGATGATCTCCAGAGGTTCCTTCCAACCTCAACTACTTGGTGATTCTGTGATTCTGAAGTTAACCATATTTATAAATATGGAAAAAAACACCTAGTAGCAGTCAACATACATGTTCATATGTTATGAACATATATACAACAGAACTGTTGTGCTCAGGTTTCTGAACTTTGCAGTGTCCCTTTTAGCCCTCCAGCTTTTAAGCTTCTGGTGAAACATTTTGTGACCTAACTCAGGCTTATGAATGGGATTTTTTGCTTTAGTCTGAAAGACTTCATAATATTTGAGCTACAGCAAAATATTTTTCCTTTCCAAGTATTCACAATCATTTTGCATAGAGCCAAAAGCATGTTTAGGAGAGTGTTTCTTAACTTGTTTATTAATCAGTTCTTACATCCCTGGATGACACTATTGGAAACATGACGCCCAGAAGCCAGTTGATTTCCCGAACTCCTAGTTCATTGCTTCGCCAGCCAGGTAAGATCCTTTCTTTCTTTAGTATTTAGTTAAAGAAATAATACGCTTAGACTTCATAACTGATAACAATTCATAAGGAGAAAGACTTGGATGCACTGTAGTGGGTCCAGTGAAGGGCCACAAAGTTGATTAGGGGATTGGAGCATCTGACATGTGAGGAGAGACTGAGAAGAGCTGGGATTGTTTAGCCTGGAGAAGAGAAGGCTCGGGGGGGATCTTGTCAATGTATATAAATACCTGATGGGAGGGAGTAAAAAGGCAGCCAGGCTCTTCTTGGTGGTCCCCAGTGAAAAGACAAGAGGCAGTAGGCCTCTTGTCCAGTATATCCCCTGTAGGATATACAGGGAATTCTGTTTAAACATAAGGAAAAACTTTTTTACTGTAAGAGTGATTGAACACTAGAACTGGTTGCCCAGATGGTCTGTGGAGTTTCCATCCTTGGAGGTAACCAAAGCTGACTGGAAGAAGTCCTGAGCAACCTTTTCTAGTTGACACTGCTTTGGGCAGGGGCATTGGAGCAGATGATCTCCAGAGGTTCCTTCCAACCTCAACTACTTGGTGATTCTGTGATTCTGAAGTTAACCATATTTATAAATACGGAAAAAAACACCTAGTAGCAGTCAACATATATGTTCATATGTTATATAATTTATGCTATTGCTGAATGCCAATGGATTTTTGCCTTTCCGTTTTTAGAAGGTGTTTGAGCTTCATTTTCTTTGTTTGGCACAAGAGTATGTCCAGTATCATTTCAGTTTCTCTCAAGTACCACAAGTACCACATTGAAACTGATTGTTGCTTTACTAGTCAGCAGTCTAGCTTGTTTGTGTTTCCTTCTTTTTCACAACCTTCTTTTGGTTGCAACCTTCTTACTGGTTTTGCAGTAACTTTTAATTCTTCAAGATTGTTGTGTAGTGTCTCTTCAGGTATTTTTCCATCCTTGTTTTTGTGACAGGTTAATTCTATTGCTGACCTTTCTACTGGGTTTATTTATTGGTTGCATCAGTAAATTACTTCCTTCTTCACTAGCAGGAGTAGAAATTACGCAGTTCACCTCACAGGAAGGCTGTGGAACCACACATGGTGTCTAGGGTCATAGAAACCTGAAACCTCCCAGCCTCAACCCCCGTGTTCTGCATCAGCTGACCCATATTAGGAGTGTGTTGAGGGTTATTCCCAAACTGGCTCTGATGCAAATATATCAAGTTCCAAAGAGACTGATTCTTCATGATTTTTCAGGGTTCTTGGCAAGTTCTGTGTAGGCCCTGCTTGTTCTCGTTTAGTGTAATATCTAGTGGCTTCTGTTTTGGCGGCCAGCAGCAAAGATGAATGCTGTTAGCATTAGCTGCCTTCTCAAGCACAACTTATTTGTGTGTCATCATTGACAGCTCTCAGTGAAACTGCAAGTTGTTATTAGTGTTGACTTGACACTAAACATACTGTGAAAAGGTCTGTAATCCTCTTAAAGCCTCCCTCAGTAGTTGTGGCTGAAATAAACAAACATGCCCATTCCTCACATTTCCGTGTCATCACCAGGGCTTACCTCCCTTTTCCTTGTCACAGTCTCTTCCTGTAGTCTTTATTTTGTCATCATTCAGGCATTTATGTAAGGGATTCCTCTTTTTTGTCATCATCTAGCCAGTGTGTTTTCCAGCAAGCTCCAAGAGGATGGTTGCATCTTCTGCTGCTCCACATCCTCCTTTCAGGACTGCTTGGAGATGGGTAATAAGTTAGCTGTTTTAAGAGAGAAGCGTTGGTGTCATACTGTGATGGTCAGAGAGCACTTCAAAATCAAGTAGCTCTTTTCCCACTTTTATCTTCAAATGAGAACATGTGCATACCATCTTGACCATTGTCTGAAGATCTTTATTTCAGTTAGCATGTTGATCTAACAGCTTGCCATGATTTTGTCACTGTGAAGTTTCTGTTTTGTTTATTTACAGAAAGTTCAACAGTAGGGGATTTCAATAAGAGGTAGTGTACAGTTTGCTTGTGCAGCAGCTGCCCCTCAAAAATACGGAGAGTTGATGTCAGGGGAAAATAGAGATCGCAGATGCAAAATACTCTGATCAAGAAGGTTTAATGTTGAGCAGGTCTGTTTATTTGTATGGCTGGTCATCACAGAGATGATGAGGAGATGTTACTAGATGGCATATACTCTGTAAACCTGCCATCTATTTTTTAACAGACTTCAGAAGGAGACTTTCTGGTTTCTCAATAATGATTCTCTCTGCAAACGTCCCTAAGCACAGCTGACAATTATCTGCATGTGTGACTATGATTTGTGATAAATTTTCTTCAAACAGCATTATGAGTGGACAGGCAGTCCTTACAAAAGGTTTCCTATTTAACATTCCTGCACTATTTAATCCAAAGACTTCCATGCTTCTTCATTACAACCCTACATTTCTCCTTGGCATCCTGGTTTTCTTCTGTTTTACCTTTGCCACTGCACTGTACAAATTTTCTAAGAGTCACAAGTGTCATCTGCTGCATAGCCTAGAGCTACTTCTCTTTCAAACTGTCTGATGATTCTGCAACAAACAAAGCAGCAGCATTTTCACTCCTGTTTCTGTTCCCGTTGTACAGTCTCATTCCTACAGTGGAACATTTAAAGTTTTCTTGTGGAGTGCATCCATTATCTCCTCTCCTGGGGACAAGGTTTTTTGCTTCCTTTGATGTCAGTTGCTCCTAATTGTGGATTTGGGGGTATTAGAAACTGTATTTGAGGTTTATTTAACATAATTCTCTTTCACCACCCTGTAAATTCCTAACCCTTGAGTGCATTGTGTCATATGGGTAGGGGGGGGTTATAGTGGTTATTTTCTGGTACCATGGAGTAGAGGGGAATGATGACCCATTAACAATTTAAATGCTTTGATCTGCAACTGCAGACTCAGACTGTTAATGTTAGTAGCCATAATTCTAGTTCTACAGATTGAGAATTGATTTCTCTCTTTGATCTTCAGTATGCCTGACTTCCACATCTCAAGAGTTTACGGAAAATTTATTTGTGAGGATTCAAGATATGTGCTAATACAAGGACATAAACCTTGGAACAGAAACCTTTGGGTTTTCAACTTTGTAGATCTGTATGAAACTGATACATGGAAAACCAAATCTACCTATTGATAGGAAGCCTTCTAGGGTCCCTGTACCTCTTTGCAATGACCTTGCTCCCTTGTAATTTGAGGGTGTCAGAGATCTGACAAGATACACTCTTGCAGTCTTCAGGATGAGTCTGATGGAGACCTTGGACATGCTCTTTATTTTGTGGTTGTATATGCTGTTGTAGGCATCTTTGATACCTCTGATTCCACCAGTCCTCAAGTCCAAAAGGAAATGTTAATGATCTTGATGCTGACTGAAGCTGTCGTGGTATCAAGAACTGCTGCTGGGGTCTGTACAGGCACTTCTGTCGCCAAATTTGCAAACCAAACTTTGGGACTATGTGTCATTCCCTCTTTGCAGCGGTTGACGCAGCTCGTGATTTGGCTGCCGCTGTGCTGATGCAACCAATGTTTTTAGATGACTTTCCAGGCTGTTTGTGGTTGATAAGAGGACCCAAGCAGCTACTGTCTAGGTGCAAATTCTGTGGTCTTTGGGCTGTATGAAGGTCTGTTGTGGTGGAGCTCCCCGTTGTGATAGGATGTGGCATTTCTCATCTTGCAAAGCAGCATCTCCGTTTTTAACATGGGTCAAATATTCCTGGGAACACTAGCCACTGCACTGATGTGCAGGAGTATCTGGAACAGATGTAGTGCTTGGTAGAGCAGACTTGTTGCCTTTTGCTTTAAGGATTTGGAGACTAATTTCCAAGGAGGAGTGGCTGGAGATTTATTGCTATTTATGCTCATGGTGTGCGCATACCAATGAACTCTTAAGTAACTGAAGGCGTGTCACACATTCAGTGCATATATACACTTGCATTCAACCTGGCTTCAGACTTCTATCTGGAATGCTGGTGCACTTGAGGAAGAACCTGGCTTCAGACTTCTATCTGGAATGCTGGTGCACTTGAGGAAGAACTGAAATGACAATAGATACACTTTGTCTTTACGTTTATACATGCCCTACTTGGATAACTAGGGCTTGAGTATGCTTCAGACTTGGTTAACAGGGTGTTTGTATAACCCTAGTGTAACTAGATGTGTAGATTATTAAGTTCCATTATTGATAATTAACCTCCTTATTTCTAAGTGTTGTTGGGCCTAAGACTTGTTTTTCTTTTATAATTGGCATTTGTGGGTTTGGTACAAGCCTTCTGATGAAAGGAAAATTAAGATGGACAGGAGCAAGTTACTTCTTCATCAGGTTGGTTTGTCTGTTTCTTGTGTGATGAGCAGGATTTCATAAATACTTCAATCTCCATTATAAGATTTCCTTTGGAGCTCCTTGATAGAGCATAGTGGCCTTAAATACTACTCCTTTTCAGAATAGGCTCTCTCTCTCTTTCAGTTACTGCACTAAATCGAAGCTCCATGAAGCCATCAGATATGTCTGCCATCCTCGGAACAGGAGGAAAATCTCCTCTGATTCTGCCAACTCCTGGACTTTTTGGCAATCTGTCAACGGTAAGATGGTTAGAGCACCTTTTCCTCTTTTGTTCCTGTGAAACTTATAAGAAACTACAAATTTACAATGTTTCAGTGTTGTTTGCACAAAGGACAAACTGGGTGGTACAAGCTTGCTGTTCCTACTATTGCTGCTTGCTACTAGTATTATTTATTACTGTGGTGTTCTTTGCGATGATGCAGTGAGGAATAATAGAGGGGTTTAAGGACTTGCTAAATACACCATGTGTGTTAAGCTAGTGCTTATAACATCAGCTTGTGACTACAGAAATCTTGACTTTGCTTGTTACAAATACTTCAAAGACAATTGTTCTAAGTCAGCAAGTTAAACCTTCAGAATTTTTCTTATTTTATCACTCTCCAGTATTAGGCTTCACTTGGATGTTAAAGTTTGGACTTCAAAGAACAAGCTTTTCTGATGACTTTTCAGATGACGTTAATTATCTTCTACTGTAATGTCTTTGGAAAAACACTGATCAGAAAAGTTATCAGTAGAGATGTCTGAAATATTTTATCTTTTTGTTTTTAAATTAACTCAAAACAAGTTAAGATGTCTTTCTGTATGTGCATTTTAATTCATTCTCCCTTCTTGTTGTTTCTATAGTTTGTTACAGCCCATTTGTTTCTTTAAATTATCAGGTTCTGGGGCCTAGTTGATCAACATGTATACAGCTCTTAGCAGTGGCACTTTTCCTCTAATTCAGAGCCTCTTGTCATTCTCTAACTAGTGTTTTGTGAGTGGAGTACATTTTAGGTTAGCATTTAGTGCTCCGACTTGAATCCAGTTTAGATTCAAAGGGGAAACTTGGGACTAGACAAAGGCTTTCACAAGAGAGTGGTGGAAGAAGGACTTAAAATTATGTCTTGTGGAAATTTACCTGCTGGTAGATAAGAACACTCACCAATCCTTTTTGTATTTCCCACAGAGACCTGATACAGTTTTACTGGAACTGAGTTTCTTGTTATTTTTACTCTGCAGTCAGAGTTCTGGTTGGCTAGAGGGCAATAAAGGCAGAGACAGATCAGGCAAGAGGAATATTGTGGGTAGAAACTGGGGCATAAAAGGAAGAATAACAGGTATATGTCCACAGTTTTTGGATATGCTTAAGAGACTGCTAGAGCAATGTCATCTGGTTTCCTGTTCGTACTTGTTGAGGTGGGACCATTTTAAGAGTCTGGAAAAAGAATCAACCAGTGGCACACTTCTAGGTCTTTGCATAGCATTAATTGCTGCTGAGAAAGCAATTGCTGTCATTGAAACAGCTATAGGAAGTTGTCCTGTCAGTGCAGTATATGTACAGTCTGTCTTCTGTTTTGGCCATTTTGCTGTTCCGATGTCAGATATGTTATCAAATACCTCCCCTGAAATACCCCCCAAAAAGTATAGATATGTCTTTATTTCTCCCTTTAATATCCTGATACTTGCTATTATTTTAAACACGTATTGCTTCATTCGATCAAATGGTTTTGAGCAGTTCACCAAGGAGATTGAAAGACTGTGGTAAATGGTTCTGATTCAAATTTTAACTGTTTTGCTTAACTTTTCACAGCTGCTTTACAACTTGGTCAATGTTATTCTGTCATTTTTTACTTTGAACGACAAAATACTAAGTAAACATTTAGCATAATGGAATATGAAAGTTTAGATTTATTTGTTTTAAGGTGAAAAGTGATACATGGGGTAGACCTACTTACTAGGTTAGCTTCTACTTTAGTTATTTCCTGAAAAAAAACACTGAGAATTTCCTTTTTCCAGGTTAAAATTTATCTTTTCAGAGCTGTTTGTTAAAGGCATAGTTGCACCTTATCTGAAGGCAGTTATTTCACGATTAATTTTTAGAATTGCTCTGTTTATACCATTTATATAGAATGAAAAAACTTGGAGCTAGGCTTATAATAGTCTGAGATTGCGATTTATTTTCCTTATGTTCTTTTTATGTTTTAGTTGGATGAAAGTAGCTGGACAATGGCACTCTCGCCTCAGCAGACAGGAATGTTTGTAAATCTAGACATGTCCAATATGACAGAAGATGTCACTATGAGCGCTGTACTGTTGCGTGAGGATGATCCTGGGGAAGCTGGTGAGATAATCTGAAGTTTTCATATAAATGACTACATTTTTTATTTATGGGATATAAATATATATGTGTTCTTTTTTTCTGTATTATTTTGCTGAGATATTTCTTTGTCAAAAACAGTCTAGTTTAAAAAGTTCAGAAAGTTATCTCTTCCAGTTATTGGAGTTTTGAGAGTTTGTGTCTTCTGTGGAACCTGATGGCACAAATGGGGTGCTCTGGTGATGTAAGACGCAAACTGGATTAGTTTTGTGGAGATACGCAAATGAGTTTCTTGTTAAAACTTTCTCAGATGACATGTTTACAGTAAAAGTTTTATAATTATTTGACTTGCCTTGTAGCTTCTGTGTATCTTACTATCTTAGCTGATAAGTTCGTCTGACTTTATGGGACATAAATAGTTCATATCATCATTGTCCTCATTTAGATTTACGAAAGATGAGATGCCTTGTCATCAGAAGGATTTTTTTGTAGCGTGTTGAGTTTTTTTTACCAAGTTGTGTCTGACTAACATGGCTGTTTCTTCTTAAATCTGTTCTAGCTACTATGAGCATGTACTCAGATTTTCTGCATTCCTTCCTGAAGCATACATCAACTACCATTTTCGATCTTGTGGATGAGTATGAAACTATTTGTAACAGTCAGGTAAGTAGTTTGCTTGGGTTTTTATTTACTTTATTTTACAGTCCCTTCCCTAAGAAGTATTGCAATTTTTCTTTTAAACTGAGAAGTCGTAGTGCTTAACATAGATAATTTAAATCTTCCAGCTGGTTGCAGTCTTATGAGTCACTGAACACTAGCGTTGAATAGCATCTCTCTTTCCTCATACACTACTTTGGCACAGGAATACCCATTGTGTAGCTTGCTGACCACTAAAAATGTCATCTGGCTGCCTTTCCACTGCAAGTGTCAAGTGACAGTAAACATGAGCAGATGTATAGATTTGTTGTTAATGATAATGAGCTGGATTAAAAAGTACTTATTTCTCTCGGGTATAAATAAATAAAAATCATCGTATTATGATGCCTTAAGAGTTTTCTGCTACATTACTAACAAGCTGGCAGTAGAGGGCTCAACGTTAGATTTAAGGTGTCTCTGCTTTTAGACACAGTTTTTTATTTGATTGGCTGTTGCTGACAGTTTGGGATCAGCAGAGATTGACAGTTTGAAAGGAAGAAATTATGATGCTTCTGTCAATAAGTCTTGATCACAAAAGAGGGAGGTGGGCAGGTAATTTTTTTTAAGAGACTTCATACCTGTGTCTGTTAAGAAAATGTGTTCTTGGTAAAAGGTTGCTAGCCCTGTTTTGTGCAAATTTGTTCTTCGGGCTGAGTTGGAGAATTTTTAATTTAACTGAGATATTTAATGAGGCGTGTACCACAATTGTGTTCCCAAGTGGGAAGCACACAAGAGAAGAAAAATAAATGTGAGCTTGATTATTTTGTGAGATGGTGGAACTTCCAAGGTCTCTTCCATTCCTCCTGTCTAAGAATATGGATACCATCTACAAGATCTTGGAATATAGAGTGGTTGGTTTAAGCCACGTGGAATTGTGGGGAGTTGATTGTATATTGCCAAGGACCTACAAAAGTAGAGTGAAGGATGTTGCTCCAAGGATTGGCTTGGATGTTACCAACAGGGCTTGGGATGGGGGTGGAGGGACAGCTCTGAGCTCTCATGGTGCCTCTTAGCTGTACCCTGAGATCAGTCCAGTGGCTCCTAGCAGCCATGAACTCTTCTCGTGTTTTCTGGGAGGTAATAGAAGGGAACAGATCATGCTCCTCTCATGCTTCGTTATGGTACACTTCATTCTTTCCTCCAAATCTGTTGCTCACCTCCCGCTTGAAAACTGGTGAATATATTGATGCCTGACAAATTGGGTACTCCTAAAATGTAAGAGGCCATTCTTAGAAATAGTAGGAGCTCTGGAACTAGCCATTGATGGAGAAGACTTTATTGTCTAAGTTTTCTTCATAATAAATAAAGGAAAAGATAACAATTTCTTTTTGGTGATACTGTAAATTATGTGGTAAACAACAGTTTGGGTTTCCTCATTTACCAGAGCTAGAAAGAAAAGGGTATCTTTCAGCCATTGATAAATACTGTCACAAACACCAGTAGGGCTGACTTTATGTTGGATATTGATCTATATGGAAACAAAGTTTGGCGTTTTGGTGGCTTGGTTTTTGTTTGGGGTTTTTTTTTTCCCCACAGTCGTTGCCTTCTCTCCCTCCCAGTCTTTTGTTGCTTTTTAATTGATCAACATAAGCTGTTTTTATCCTGGGTTTGTACAGTGCCTTGCAGAACAAAGCTACTGTCTTGGTTTATGCCATCTAGGCTGTGTTAATATTATTTTTATTAATAATTAAGGGAATTTATGGTGTGGAGTATCATCTACCTATTTTGAAGAGACGGTAATCAAACTTGGTTGTTGAGAGCGTTCAGGATACTGAAAAGATTGCTGTAATGGCTTAGAAAAGAAATACAGTGATGGGCAATATTAACCATGTATAAATTTATTTACCCCAGGTGAATATACTAGGGAAAATAGTTTATCGGGCAACTCCTGGACAGCAAAAGTTTTCAAAAACTGCCAGTGTCTTGTGGCTTCTCAAGCAGGAGATGGTAACTTGGAGACTGTTGTCCTCGCTTTATAGGTAATTCCTTTGAAAAGCACGTTATGTTTTTTCACTGAGCTGACTTTCCTGGATATATTTTGTATGAGTTTATAAATGTGGAGTGAGGCAATTAAGTACCTATTAATAATGTGTTTATGGAAATAGGTGCTGATATATATGTCTATTTATTATCTATTTACAGAAATGAAAGTTGTACATGGGCGTATTCTTATTACTTTTGCAAATTACAATTTTTTTGAAAAACCTTTTTTAAAGGTATTTTTAAGCGCTTTTCACTTATGCATTCTGCTGAATTTTCTCAGCTTTATTTTCATCATTAAGGTTTTGCACTTTTATTTCTAGAGACAGAATACAGTCTGCACTGGAAGATGAAACTGCATTTGATATCACAGTAAGCTTGGACTTTTTTGGGGTTTTTTAAGTGATGTAATAAGCTAAATACAAGCTAAATGCTTGTATTTTATTTTTACAATCTCAATATTGCAGCCACTCAAAATTCAAAGATGAAAGGATGTAAACAAAAATGAGACTGGTTTGATTTTTATCAAGACAAATACTAAATTATTTCATATATTGTGAAAAGTGAATGAAATATTCAGTTCTAAATAGAAAATGCTAGTGAAAAAAAATATTATAACCTATACTTTATATTTTATTTCCTTAAGTATTCCACATATGCTTGGAAAATCCACTAGAAATAACTATTTATTTCTTTTAAAAAGTTGCATCAGTAGCGGTAATGTTCCCATAGGTCAGAGATAATTTTGCTTTGCCTAAAAGAAGAACATGTGGCCTCAAGCTGTCTAGCATTTGCAATCCTGATTCCAATTTATCTCAAGAGAAATCCAAGTTTTTTAGCATTCTTTTTTCAGCTGTAGTCTTCTTGTCTGTGTCAGTACAGCGCTTCCAGCCTTTGCTGCCAGAATATGCTTAGGAAGACAAAACAATAAGTAAAGTGACTCTGCCTTTGTAGAATTTATGATTGCAGTTGCTTTTTTCTCAGTCATAAAATAGCTTCCTCTAGCATTCCCACTGCTAAGTTGTCACTATTAAATTAAACACTGTTGTGCCAAAACCCAATCTCCTTCTACCTGTGTATTTTAGGAAAATGCATCTTCTGTTCTCTTTTTGTTGCAAGTCTAATGCAAGCTAAATTAATGCAGGAGAGCAGATAGAAAGATCAGGGTTCTGGAGTTGGGTTTTTTGGTTGTTTTTTTTTTTTTCCACTTGTTCATGTTAAGTGTGCATATAGTCTTGGAAAACGTCGTCTTTTTTATGTGTACAGTAATAAATGGGATTTAGGGTAATATGAGTGTGGTCAGTGGAATTAATGGATCTACCATGTAGCATCTTTCTGTGATCATACACTGGTGAATTATATTCTGAATCTCATTTTTACAGTTTTTAGTGTAACTGGATGTAAACGATCATCCAAATAAAACAAATGTATAGTGTCATCTGTTTTTAAAAAAGGGGTAGGGGAGAGGTAGCATACTGAACTTGTAGAAAGTTTATGAGTTAGTATGTGTTCAGTTTGGTATTTGTGGTTTTGTGGCAAGTTTTCTTTTCTGTGAAGTAATAATCAGCTTTTTCTTACGTAGGTTTTAACTGCTAGTGAAAAGACGAATGTAGACAACTTGTTTCAGAAAGATTCACTTGTTCGACAAAGCCAGGTATGACGAAAAGTTTTTAAGATGAGGATAGAAATAGATCAGTAGACAAATGTTTGTAACACTAATGCTCTATGCACTTTATTAAGCTGTTTCTAATACTGATTTCTTTATATTCACTGAAGTGTGTTATTCTTTGTATGCATAAAAATAATGCTCTCTGGTTTCTAAAGATCAGAAATGTTTTTCAGATTAGCTTGGAGAGGATGGAAGGCTGAGAGCTATTCCCATTTGGAGCATCTGTTACTGTTGATGGTGATTAATAAACTCTTAAGTAGCACTGTAGTAACTGCAGCATCTAGTGAGAATAGAGATCAGGTGCCTAAACAACCTTCATATTGGATACTTAAAATGAAAGTGGAATAGTCTTCAGGATGTGTACGCCTTTGGTCACCAATGTAGATAATGACTGGATCCAGAGATGAGAGGAAAGCAGTTAAAATATTATTTGTTACATATTTGTTTTAAAAATGCAATTTAATTTTATTCCAGCTGGTGGTAGATTGGCTAGAGAGCATTGCCAAGGATGAAATTGGGGACTTCTCTGATAATATTGAGTTTTATGCAAAATCTGTATATTGGTGAGTTCAGACTTTCTTTGATTGTGTGCATGCTCCCATCAAGTGTAAGATTCACAGGCATAGACACAGAATCACTCTTAAGAAAAAGTGGATTTTTAGAAGTTGTTCAGTTAATTAACTTCTTTTCTTTAAATTCTTAGATGTAAAAATTGAGATTTCCTACCTACCCACTGAAGTCTGTCTTCTCAAAAGTCAGTTACTGGTTTTGGGAGGCAAGGATAGAAGGAAAACCATCAAAGCAACTTAATTTAATCTTAACTTCAGTGCAGATTTGATTTTTCATAATAAGGCACAGTAAGAGATGGTCACTTGCTGATCAGCCTGTTATTTATGCTGGATAAAACCATTTTTATTACGTGTTTCTCAGGTGGTCACTTCTTTGTCTGGCTTTAATTTTTGCCTATTTAAGTTCTTGTCATCACTTTGTGTCATTGACCCTTCAGCAGAAGCCGTTATTGTCATCTTTATTATCAGTGATGGGTTTTACGGCAGAGAAGACCAAAGCCTACCTTTGATTCTAGATGCCTAGAATAAACCTGCTTTTAATGGCCAGTGAATACAGGCTTTTGGAATCATGTATTCATCCTAGGCTGAATTTCTGTCCTAGACTGACTTTATATTGAATGCTAATGGGAAATTTTGCTCGTGCAGAAATCAATTCATAGTTAAGTACATGAATGATTGAAATAACGGATGCTCTTGAAAGAAATCAAAGATATGTGAATTGATTCCAATATTGTACTTCTCGTGAAATGTTGCATTTTCACAACAGTAACACAGTCCATTGATAAACCAACCAAACCAAGTGTGTCTCTTCTGTAACCATATTCCATGTAACAAAAAATATCTTTCAATATTTGTGTCTTATTAGAAGATGCTTCCTAAAAAAACATTTTTTCTCAAAAACATTTCACTGCTTTCAGGGAAAACACACTACACATCCTGAAGCAGCGACAGTTAAGTACATACATTGGAAGTTCTCGAGCTCTGGTAACAGAGTTGGTAAGTATTATTTAAAAATAAGGTTTGGTTTCAAAATGGGTTAGAGAGAGCGTATGTGCTATTTTCACAGCCTTCCACCAATTTTTAGATAGTTGTACTATCCAAAAGTAGTTGTACTATCTAAAAATTGCAAAACATTTAAGTTGGAAAAGACGAAAATTACAGTACAGAAATTGTGAGGCAGGACATCTCTGGAGTTCATTTTGGCATATGTGGACTTCTGTTTTCTTCCAGCAGTCACTTCCACACCCCCACCCCCCGTCACAAGTACCTGTGGTCTATTTGGTGAAGTAAACGGCTTTATTAGTACATTTTATATCTGAAACAAACTCATGTTCCTAACCAGAAAAGTTTATAAAACTGTTTGGAAACCCTTGCAGATAAGGGCATGCTGTCTTTATACAGTAACTAGTACAATGAAACCAAGTCCTGATGGGATTTCTTGAGAGCTACTATAGAAAAGGCTAGTAGGAGGGAAGTCAAGGAAAGAAAGGACTGTCCGGTAGAAGGAGGTAATGAAACTGTCTCAGTGACAGCAAAGCAGTCGTAGAAGATTAGTTCAATTGGGGAGTAATCTGAGGTATTGATTGGCTTGAGAAAATCTGTTTGGATTAAATAGAAGTAAGTACAGCTGTTGTGAAAAGCCTTCTCATTTAAAAGGTTGAGGAGGACAAACAGTCTGGTAGGTAGAGAGGCAGAAGGGGAAAGGACGTTTGAAGGTGAGAACAGCTGGAAGATGAGAAGTTTGGGGCAAAAAACCAAGGTGGTGGGGTAAATAAAGAATTGCAATGGCTCCTCTGATAAGAACAGTGACAGAAGAGGAATAGAAGAAACAAGAGAGGAAAGACGGGGAAGTATCATGCTAGATATTATGTGGGTTTTACAGATTGTTGTGCCAACGTGAAAAAGTGACTCCAAATTATAAAACAGGGCAGGAAATCATTGGAAAAGACAGATAGGCATTGTGTGGATGGATGGTGACTTTTTTTTTCCTTGCAGGATCCAGATGCTCCTATAAGACAGAAACTGCCACTTGATGATTTGGATCGAGAAGATGATGCAAGGTTATTGAAGTATCTCTTCACTC
>NW_009220579.1:1624-16797 GCF_000690835.1 Fulmarus glacialis | reverse complement strand
AGGAATGACAGATGAGGTAGGCTGCAGAAAGTTATAGTACCTTCTTGGTTAACTAGTTTAACTTACTTTAAATCTGTATTAAAGCTAATGAAAAAAGTGTCTGTTTAAATTTGGCTTGTAGTGATTTAATTTCCAATTTATTATCAATACTGACAGTGATGGACTGCTAAATTATTATTTTAATAAAATCTTGCATTTTAGTTAAGTAATTTTGAGTGTAGAATAGGTGTTATGAAAAAAACGCTGTATCTTTGAGTTTTTGGGTTGTTTGACAGTAATTTTTTACCGTAGTGGCTTGATACTAAATACTGCCAGACAAACACAGAGAATGTTTCAAAGAACTTCCTAATTGCATCTCTGATAATCAGTGGATTATCATACAGGCTTCCTCCTAGATATATGAGTGGAACACACTTGCAATTTTAACTAGAGAGAGAGGTTTGATGTATGCTGTCCTTAGAAATAGCATTAAATTAAGCAAACTTTACTTGCTCTGCTCCTCTAACGTTCCCTTGGGATCTGAGTGGAGTTGAGGGAGACAGTCAGTGCTATTTTTTTTACCTTGTACAAACCATTGCAGGTTTGTCCCAGGACTGAGAACTGGGAACCAGTGCACCAGCTCTATAAGCTAGTACTGCCATCAGAAGAAATGTAGTTATTTACAGTGGTTACTCTTATTAGTTAAAATAACTTTTCTTTCTTGCTTTCTACCTTTGTTTTTCTTACCTTTACTGTTTGGCAAGGTCTTCAGCAGTGAAAACTCTGCTAGACTTTATCTGAGTATTCTAGAAAGCACATTATTATCCTCCATTAACTCTTTCACTGTAAGTCTGCTTGTTCCCCTACCTTAGAGAGAATATATGATATGTGTACTTTGCATTAATCCTTAGCTGAGTAACATCCAGGCAGTTTCGGTCCTAAAGCTGTTCTGAATAACAACTCCCAGTTGAGAAGTGGCTTTCAGGATTTAATCGTGTAAATACTTCTATTGTGGTGTTGTCTCAGTGGGAAACTGATTCCCTTATACTAGGCTCTACTTATATACAATGAAATTTGGTAATGGGGGAAAAAAATGGAACTTGAGATTCATGTGCCCAAGACCTTAGACTTAGGAATATGGTTACTTGCTAGTATTCTGTTCCACTGTGGTGCACATTTATTCATTTTCTGATAGTATGGGCACATGAGCGTGTTGCCTCAGGGCAATATGAATATAAATTTGCAGCATCAGTTGTTTTGCAGTCGCTGCTGTGATGTCCCTACTGTCTGATAAGCATTAAGTGGGTTATTCGCTACTGAAGAGTAAGTTAAAATACTTTGAGTTTACTCTGAATTAAGAATGAACTTCTGTTGATTTACCGTATAATAGGTAGTACACAGCAGGTAAGCTAGAACAACTTGCTTGTCTATTCTTGAAATTTACTGTTTGTCACCATTCCCAAAATGGCTGAATATCTGTAGCCTTCCAGTGTAAAAAGAACAGAATTTGGCTAAACAAACCAATGCTGCATATTGCAATTTCTCTCACTGTTCATACTGTTTTGTCAGTCCTGGAACAATACTGGTCAGACTAATTAGATAATCTTTAGCTGACTTTTTTTTTTTTTTTCTGTAGGGGTGTAGGATTGGAAGAATTGTAGGCAAGCTTTTTTTGTACAGTTTCTGTTCTACTCTCCATACTATTCAAAATAGCTTTGAATTAAACCTGTTTGTGCTAGTGCATAGACTATTGAATATCATTATGGGAAAGGTGGGATTGCTATTTTTAGAAGTGCGTGAGGGGTTTGGAAGGCTGAATCAAGTGGAAGAGTAGATGACTGCGTGAAGAGATGGATTATACATCTAAGCAACAAGACAACACCTTAAACTAAACTTATCAGAAGGATGCATAACAGCTGTTCAAGCTAGCGAAGATGACTGTAGCATATTTCTCACATTGCCATAAATACTGACTGAAAAACTAAAATTTTAGTGAAAAAAACACTGATGACATTTTATTTACTTTGAAATCTTTCAGTTGTTTTGAGTTTAAGATTCTTTGTGCTTATTTTTTGCACAGTAGAATCTCTACACAAATTAACTATTTCAATAATGTTCAAAGTTTTGAAGAAGAAGCTAGTGGTTTTCCTACCTTCAAGTCTATTGCTGAGAAAATCCATTATTTTTCAGGCACAGCGCTTATGCAAACGATGTGGTCAGGCCTGGAGAGCTGCAACTTTGGAAGGATGGAAATTGTATCACGATCCTAACATAAATGGAGGTATCTACTTCAAAGTGCATTTGAGACAGATGTAAAAATAGGGCAGAGGACTTTCTCTTAATACCTGTGTGTGGCAAAGAGAAATAACTCTTTCATCTTAAGAGCCTTTTTTGTATCTAAAATATTTTACCATGTCTGTTGAACGTGTAAAAACTAATATGAAATTATTTTACTTGAAGGTATGAGTTCACTGAATCCATTTAACATGCTAAAGTCACTTTGTTTTTGAAAATCAAGCATAATCACTAGGAAATAGATGTCTCAGAGTTCCGGAGTTCTCCACCTCCATATAATATTTCAGTCTGTATTTTCTCAACATAGAATCGTAGAATCATTAAGGTTGGAAAAGACCTCTGAGATCATCGAGTCCAACCATCAACTCAACACCACCATGCCCACTAAACCATGTCCCTGAGCACGTCATCTACACGTCTTTTAAATACTTCCAGGGATGGTGACTCCACCACTTCCCTGGGCAGCCTGTTCCAAGGCCTGACCACTCTTTCAATAAAGACATTTTTCCTAATGTCCAATCTAAACCTGCCCTGGCGCAACTTGAGGCCATTTCCTCTCGTTCTATTGCTAGTTACTTGGCGGAAGAGACCAACCCCCACCTCACTACAACCTCCTTTCAGGTAGTTGTAGAGCACGATAAGGTCTCCCCTCAGCCTCCTCTTCTCCAGGCTAAACAGTCCCAGTTCCCTCAGCCGCTCCTCATAAGACTTGTGCTCCAGACCCTTCACCAGCTTCGTTGCCCTTCTCTGGATACGCTCCAGCACCTCAATGTCCTTCTTGTAGTGAGGGGCCCAAAACTGAACACAGGATTCGAGGTGCGGCCTCACCAGTGCCGAGTACAGGGGCACGATCACCTCCCTACTCCTGCTGGACATCTGACTTGTGCCACCTAGCAAATATTTTGTTGCTTACAGACTCAAAGCTGGACTCTATATCCAGCTTCAGAAAGGTATAGTAGGACTAGAGTTCAGCAAATGTAAATGCAGGAAAAAGAGATGCTTTTAAAATATTTGAAATTGTTAAATTACCTTTCTCCTTGGTTCTGGGGTTCCTTGCACACGGTCCTATTTATAACACAGTACCTTTCTTCTCTTTATGCTCAGGACATTGCAGGATTTAGCAAAGAATTTAAGAATGTGTCTAAGTATTGTGCATAGCTGGGTCTGGAAGGCACAATGCTTTCCTACTTTTCAAATCCTGATAGCCTGTTACTTTTATCTTCATGCTTCACCAGCGTCCTGGCCTTGTTTTGAGTGTGCCTACCTAGCCTGCTGTTATATGGGGTTTAATTCCGTGATGCATGCCCTCATGCAGATGCATACAGAATAGCAACACTGAAGCAGTGACATTTTTTAGAAGTTTGTATTTCTTAAAGAGAAAAGGAATTTTTATATCTTAACTTTGTGTTTTCCAAGTGTAAACATTGTAGATATGTTATGGTCAAAACCATTATTTTTTTCAAAGCTAGATAGCAGCTAAACTTTCAAAATACTATGACTTTAAGACGTGCGCTTACCGAACTTCCCAGAAGAGCCACCTTGAAGTCCAGTCAAAAGCATCAAAATGCTTTGGGAAGAGTTCCAAAGGGATTGAGATTGGGTTAATAACAGAAAACAGGCTTTACCTTGTAACTGGTTTCTTCTTTTTTTTTAATCGCGCCTTTTTCTTTTTTTTTTCCTTTTTTTTTTTTTTTTAAATTATCCTTTGCATGTAGGAAAAGAGCTGGAGCCTGTTCAAGGGAATCCATACAGGTGCATTTGGAAAATAAGTTGTTGGCGTATGGCTGAAGAGGTAACATAATGCTGATTTGCTTGTTATTAATATATAAATTTGAACTTTTCTGAACTCTGTAACATTTTAAGTAAACCTACCCCCTCTGTGTTTGCTGCTTATAGGATTTGTAATTAATGTTTCTAAGAGGACTTCTGAAATAACGTATTTATGTCTTGTAGTGAGAAATCTACCTAATCAGCACCAATTTTTCAGGCCTAGGAAATGTCTGACTTTTTTTTATTTGGTTGAAAGTGAAACTGCTGACACTTACTTTGACTTTCATCTTGACTTAATTGAATGGGAAAGGAAAAATGTTGCTTTCTTTCCAGGTCAATATAAATTGTTCAGTAAGTTACAAGGGGATACCAGTGAAGAAGTCGTCACTTGCTATTCTTATTTTGACTCCTCATGTGTCCTGTGATTTTCCAGCTTTTCTTAGAAACTGTTAGATGGAACACTTTGTAATGGATTAATCGCTAATAAAATGTAAAGTGACTAGAAAACTTATATGCTTTGTAATTAAAAGTTGTATTTTTTTTACTGTTTATTTTAGGAGCAGTTTAATAGGTATGAGAGAGCAATCTATGCAGCACTGAGTGGAAATCTCAAACAGGTATGTCAAACCTCCTGATTAAGTGGTGTTTGGTAGTTGTGCATTTTTGTTCTCATATGTGACAGTGATATCATTGCAGAAATACTGCAATTACTGGTTATTGTACTTTTAAAGATCTAGTAAACATGACAATAGCAAACATTGCTGCTTTAGTAGACATGTTCTTTGTAGGATTGACCTGCCTTAATTAAATATACAATAGACTTTTCTTAGTATTATTGCTGCTGACTTTCAGTACAAACAGTTCTAATGTTGTTGTTTTAGTTCTTTTCTAGTTTGGTATTATTTAAGAGCTTATATAGTCACTTTCCTGCTCATGCACAGTATTTTATAGATGAGTTGGTATATCCAAAGATTATTCTGTACCCAAATTTCATTATCAATAGGTTTTATACTCTGTTCACTGCTCACTTTTATCTTTAAGTAGTTCTCTCTTTTTATTAGTTTTAATCCTCTAGATGATTTTGTGTTCTCCCACTCCTAACTAGTAATTTTTAAATTTTTTTTTATTTTTAAGAACAACGAGGAACATTGCAGACTATCATAAAAGTTTCCTTGCTGTTATAATAATCAGTGGTAAGCTCCTACTTGAGGAGCTTGATTTCCTACCCCTGCCCGCCCATCTTGGTATGATGTAGTAGAAATAAAGATAATTCGGAAAATAAAAAGAGGGGGAATGGGGAATGTTTTCAGGTTTTATTCATTGAAATTTAAAATTAGTTCTTTTACGGGGGAAAAAAGGCATTGTAAAATTATACAGACTTATAGAACAGAAGATACTTGCCTTCTTGTGACAGACCAAAGAGACGTTTAATGAAATGAAATTTCAGTGAAATTCAGTAATTTTAAAATTACTGTAAGAGAAGTGTTTCATGAAATGCAGTGTTTTCTCTGGAACTTGTCCCAGGGTTTCACTGCTGAAAGAGCCTAGAAAGATTCAGAGAAGAACTGGGTATAAAATTCTTTATATCACCACAGCAGCGGTACTCCCTTCTTCCTACCCTTCACCACTCACTACTGCACTGTGACTCGTGCAACTATGACATAAACCGGTAAGGCATTTTTTTGATCGGGCAGAAAAGTGGATAGTCTTCATCTGGATTGGTTTTCTGAGGTGGTACACAAGAGGGGGAATGGTGCCAGAGTGGTGCTGCCTCTGGAAGGACGATAGGAAAATTTCTATTGACTACCTTTGATATAAAATAATCAAGGAACTAGAGCACTATTCAGTGAAAGGTTTTTTTGTATCCTGCTTTGATGAAGGAAGGGCTGCTGTTCAAGATGGTTATTAAGCTGCTTTGGTGCCCGGAAATCTGATCCTAAATTACAGTTGCTTGGTTCAGATTCTGATAGTTCTCCATCTCTTGATAATTTTTGCTCTGTTTTTTTAATATGTAGCTTCTTCCAGTTTGCGATACCTGGGAAGATACTGTTTGGGCATATTTCAGGGTCATGGTGGACACTCTTGTTGAGCAGGAAATACGAACCTCAGTAATAACTGCAGAGGAGATGGAAGAGCTCCCTAGAGATTATTTAGAAACAAAGTAAGTTTTAAGTAAAATTATGGTCCTACACTCAACAAAGGATCCTGTATGATGTTTGGAGTATTCAAGGTAATGTTTTTTGCCTTTTCTCTCCTACTTTGAAGCTGGACTTCAGAAAAAGTTTTTGAAGAACTTCAGGCAACAGACAAAAAGGTACATATTAATTACAGTGTTTCTCTTCACTGTTTACCATTTTTAAGTATTCACAAGGTTCTACTTTTACTACACTATTTAATGAAATGCTCAAATATGCACAGTGACTGATTTATTGTAGGTTTTCTACCTCTATAATGTGTAATTTCTCAATTCAAATAGATTTTTCTATATGCTGCCACCTTTTAATGATGAAAAAGATACAGGCTTTATCTTGCCCCACATCTGCCAAACTAGCTGGGTGTGCTAAAGAAATAGCTGACTTTCAAGTGTTGTCAGACGTACAAAGCAGACAGAGTAAATCACCTATTTAACACTTTGATAAAATGTGCAAAGATTGATTACATGCCGTTTTCTTTATAGGAGGTTTCAGTTTCTTTTATAGGAGGTTTGTGTACATATTTCAAAACAGGCCTTTGAAAATTTAAAAGCATATTTGCTTAAACAGACTGTGTTTGTTTGTTACTTTTAACACCCTGTATACTTACTTCATTTAAGATGGAATATATAACTTACATGTTAATTTTGCAAAGATTAAATTGAAACTACACTTACCTTTATTTGATGGAGTAGACATACAGCGCTTATCATATTGCTAAGACAAAGACATGTTGAAAGACAGCTTACAGATTGATGCAGATGCTTACAGATACATCCAGCTGCCTTTGCCTTTCTAGTGGAATCCTCACCATATAGCAACTTTACAAGTGCATTTAAATTGTATCTCGTATTAATTCCTCTACCAAAAAAAAAAATCTCTTCCTCCTCAAGTAAGTTTCACATGCCTTTTCTTTAAGGATTTATACATATTGTTGCTTCTTCTGTGACTTTGTAGAATCTATTCTCTGTAATATCGTTATTTATTCTCCTCTTCAGAGCAAAAAAACCCTATCTTGGATCTCATTCATGAAAATATTAACTCCACAGATCTATATTCTGGTTCTTTCTTTCCGTTTGTCAATATTCTTGTAACTTGACATTGAGATAGCAAGTGCCTTTTCTCCTGCTCTTTATGCAGAATACCTTTTGAAATAGGAAAGCTTTTTTCCCTAAGGAACCTTTGCTTTATTTATGTTTGCTTTCTTTATACATTATGCTATAAGACTTTATTCAAAGTTTGAACTTTCTTTTTCACTCCCCAGAGGGTTGTAGAGGAGAATCAAGAACACTATCACGTGATTCAGAAATTCATTATACTGGGAGATGTGGATGGTGAGCTTTTCTCTAAGTGATTTTTAAATGTCAACTGACAACATTATTTCTAGTGACCTTTCCAGAAACTTATATGTGAATGGATTTTAGAAGCACACAGTAGGCAAACTCCACCTAACAGCTAAGCTGCTTCTTTAATCAAGAACTGTAGGGACTTTCTGCAGTTTGACATACAAGGTAGTTTTCAGAGAACTCTTGAAATCATGTAAATGTGTCAGAATATATGTGAGACTATTGCTATAACTTTTTTTGCGAAATGACAAAATACATACAGAGATATTTAAGCCAAACAGCTAAATCTTTCCAAAACTCTTGCTGTTCTGTTTTGTTGGGCTTTTGAGGTTAAATGACATTTGTTGAATAAATGCACAATTTTGAAATATTTCTTAGGTGTTTTTTCTCTGTGATATGGCTAATATCGACATTTCCTTGGTGGCTATAGGTTTGATGGAAGAATTCAGTAGATGGCTTTCCAAAGACAGAAGTGTGCTCCCAGGACACCTCCTTCGTTTCATGACGCATCTTATTCTGTTTTTCCGCACTTTGGGTCTGCAGACTAAGGTAAGTTCACTTGTATTTGATTTGTTGTCATAGCAATAGCTAGCCTTTGAAGTAGAAATGCTTGTGTGTGAATATATAAACTACATACAATGATGGTAAATTACTACCAGGCTGATGAGGAGCTGCATGCTTAAATAGTATATTTGTTCATCTTAGAGCCTAAATACAACAGTCAAAATTAGAAGAGAGTATCCTCCTCCCCTCCAGTTCAGCTTGAAAATTATCTTTTTGAGGATGATGGATTCTACTCATAAGCCCTTTATAGAGAAGAACCTGACTCAAACGTCAATATTGGGTTTATTCATAGCAGCTAAGATGCTTTGAATATAACCTGATCTTATACACAGTCCTTGGAATTGCTGTAAGCTCATACATGTTTTTGCTTGAGGTAATTGGTACTAGCTGAAACTTCCATCTATATATATGAAATATATACTCAAATATATACTAAGTATAGCCTACTAGCTACGTAGCCTATTTATGCTAAATATGCAGGTGGGTCACATAACTGCAGTTACTCTTTTCTGAGGCAATCACAAGTGATTAGAAGCTCTCCTTTTCTACTGTTTTAAAATTTAGAAGCGCTTACGTATCAAATAAGTTTCTGAATGTAACCTATTGTGGCGAAAGACAAACGTGTTTTCATTAGATGATTTAAATACAGCTCTGAGTTATTATGTTTTTTCATGCCTCTAATCATTGCTTCATTCCCTTGTTGAAATTTATTTTGAAGTCAGTTAACATTTAGCTAATTAAGAGGAAGTTGTGTGTGTGTGTGTGTGTGTGTGTGTGTATACATATACATCTTTTAGCCAGACTCAAAATTTGATAGAGTAGGTCTTTAAGCTAAGAATGGTAGAACTAGTCATTAGCATATGTTTAACAGAGGAGACAAAAAAGGTGCAATTTCCTGCATAAATTCCATTGTGGGATTGTGAGTAACTGTTGATTACTGCCTGTACAGTTTTGGAGTAGGTGAATTTACTGGAAGATTACTCGATCAATCCTCAGTAGACCTCAGAGGGAAAAGGCAGTTGTGCAAGCCTTTATGATGTTCCTTATTTGATGTTTGAGTACAATTCATATAGGTATATGCTTAGATGAAGATCTCTAACTTCATTTACACATATAAAACTAAAATGGTAGTTCTTCACAGTAACAAACACTTGAGTCTTAGCTAAAGCAGTCTCAGGTGCTCGGACTATACTTTGGTTGTTTAGTATAGACTATTACAGATGAACCAGGTGATATTTATACCCTGTACATAGGAACATTAGAATTTTCCATAATACAACAGTGCATGGAGCACACTGCGATAGTCGTCTGTTTACCTGACATTTTATTTATTAATAAAAAAAATACAGTAAAATGGAAATATTTGAAAAACAATTTAAAAAGTTAACTTTCCAGTTAGACCAAAAGCTATATTATCCAGTTGCAGAAAAAGAAAATCCTTGGAACACTAAATCTTTGAATCAGAAGACATATTTTTTTAATCACCCTCCGAAAGAAACAGTTCTTCCAGCTGAGCTTGTTTGAATGTGTAGATTACTGAAGCAGGGATGAGCAAATAACATTGTGTCTGTGTAATAGTGGTAGCCTATGAAGTATCTTTTTTTTTTTTTTCTTTCCCCCCCCCGCCCATCTGATTTAAAATTTAATTTATATTTGTTTCCAATAAGGAGGAAGTTTCTGTTGAAGTCCTAAAGACCTACATTCAGGTAAGCTTTCAAAAATACAGTTTAATTTCTTTGATGTAATTTAGATGTAAAGGAGGAAGAAAGGAGACTTAAGGTTGCAGGGTGGAAAGAGCTATGATGCAGTTAATGCTCTCTTCTCAAGAGATACATGGAAGCTTGCCTAATATGCAGAATTTCTGTCATCAGTGCTTACATAAGAGAGTTTTATTGATCCTTGTTTAGAAGCTGAGAAGTGGAATCTTCCTATATCAGAACAAAATAATCAGAAATCTGTTACACATTTACATTTTTATATAAAACATGTTTTTACAGAAGTATAAACGCACTTATATGTTTACACACAGGAATATAGTATGTTTTTCTAAATATTTACTTCTTATTCTGCAGCGGCTGATATCTGAGAAGCACACAGATTTAATAGCATTTTATGTTAGCCACTTGCCTCCAGAGCTAGCTGTTGCTCAGTATGCTTTATTTCTCGAAGATGTTACTGAAAGTGATCAGCGCCACCACTGCCTTGAACTAGCAAAAGATGCAGGTGAGATATGCTGATATTTAAATTATCATTTTATATCCTGGATTATTTTGTCTTTCAGTAGTTTTTAATGCAAGACCTAGCTATGAAGATGATATTGTTTCCTTCCTGTGTCTCTTCATGTTTCAACTAAATGAAATTAATTTGCTGATCACTTCTTCAAGTAGGAATATTGTGGTTTTTAACTAACGTGGAATTGCAATTCTTTCTGAATTAAACTAAATATCACTTCTGCTTCTGGATTGCGTCCAAACACAGCAGGAAGTAAATGCCAGCTGCCTGTCTCAAATATATGCTCTGAAGCTTGACATGATCGTATTATTTCAGAAGACTAATTATAAAAATATATACCTGTTTGTGGATTTAGGAAGGTTTTGAGTATCTTAAGTTTTTTGTCCTATTTATAGTGCTCTTTCTTAACCATGGTGGGTTGCTTGCATTAATTGTAAGCTTCCTTTCAGGCCTATACATCAAACTAAAAGCAACTACATGAAGCAGCCCACTGTCCATTGTTTGACAAGGCCTCTGTGCCACTCAAAATTCACAAAGAAATAGATTTACTGCAGAATTAAGTATCTAACTTTTCTTCAATCATTTTTTAGTCATTTTCTTTTAAAAACTTGGCTAAGATTTCAAAAATAAAACATCCTGCTTCAGCATCTGTAAAAGAACTACTCTGAGCTTTTCGTGGTACGTTCCTGTCAAACCATAGTCTTGCCATCAGAATTGTAGGAATCAGTGGTCTTAGCAAACATATCTATATGCTGGTCCCCAGCACAGACTGAAAAACTTGTTAGTTGTCTTATTCTTATGTTTGATATTCTCTGTTATCTCAAATATTGTTCTTCTAAAATACCTGCAACAAATTATGTATCTCAAAAGCTTATAATTTAGTCTTGACAATGTGAGTGTGAACAGACTGATAAGAATTACTAGTAGTAAGGAACGAGATCAACAACTGGAGTCTGAAATTCATTTTGTGGCAAGTTTGAATTCGTGACCGCTGTTACGTGGTTCTCTTTTAATCTAGGTCTGGATGTTGCAACCATAACAAAAACTGTTGTTGAAAACATCCGCAAGAAGGATGCTGGTGAATTCAGTCACCATGACTATATGTTAGATACAGGCACAACAGAGGTGAGTATACTTCATAGGGCAGATATTCCAGTTTGCAATCAACTATAGTGTCTTATACCATATATGATCCGTACTTCTCTTTCAACGATGGTGGAAATTGCCTTGAAAAAGCCTGTGAGGGAAATGCACTTTCCATGCGATCAAGTGAGGAGTTAATTGCACGAATTCATAACTTCATAACTGTTTCTACATCTCCTTGATCTTCTGGGCTGTGGTATATGTTGCTCAGCAGCATGTCTGTATGCAAACAATAAGTGAAGATAAAGCCCATGAAATGACTATTACAAAATACGTTGTAGCTGAGAGTAGGATATTTATTGTAGCTTCTAAGAATTATGAGGATTAACACTTTGGATCTCACACGTACCTTATTACGTGCTCAAGTGACATATTCTAGCTATGACAGACATTGCCTTTACTGACAGTTTCCTTGTCATCACTATTGAGTGTTGGTTGGGTCCAACTCAGTACATTAGTGACAGTGAGGTACTATTAATAGCTTGCTTTCAAAATACTGTTTAGAAGGCAACTGAGAGTTTGCAAACTTGTGGCAATTTTTTTTGCTGTTCAGTACAAAGTTTAAACTCTCCAAGCCAAATAGGTAGTTTGTCTAACGCAAGAGTTGGAAAACTGTGGTTGCAGGCTGATTGCACCCCTGAAGATTGTAGCGAGGGCTCCATAAACCATGTTTGTACAGTGTGTTCGTATTAAAGTTTGAGGAAGATGCATGGTAATCCATAAAAATTTTTGAGAGCTGGTGCTCATCCATTAGTCTGAATATCTTGGAAATACTTAGAAATGGATTTTTGAATGATTCTAGATTGCAGAGATTGTTTTCTAAGCTTTTGATACTAAAGTTGTGAATAAAGCGATCCTTGTTAGTATGTCATAATGCTAGATCTCTAGAAACTTGTGTATTTCATTGACCAAATTTAATGTGTCTAACATCAGCTGTATGCTTGAAATGTTAGTGAATCTATATGTTGGTTTTTACAGGCGGACCAGCTGAAAATAGATGTAATTGACTGGCTCGTATTTGATCCTGCACAGAGGGCAGAAGCACTTAAGCAAAGCAATGCAATCATGAGGAAGTTCTTGGGTACTAAACTTCACAAATATTGTAGACTTTTTAAATGTTTTTGTTCTCATTGGCTCTTGGCACTACATTTGATATAACTTTGAATATAGTCTATTAAAAAGCATGAGTTTGTCAGTTTATAAAAATAAAGTATGGAAATTGCAAAGTTGTTGATACTCATTTCACATTCTCATAGCATCCAAGAAACATGAAGCTGCAAAAGATGTGTTTGTGAAGATTCCCCAAGACTCTATAGCAGAAATATATAACCAATGGGAAGAACAGGGAATGGATACTCCACTTCCAGCTGAAGATGACAATGCTATACGGGAACATTTATGTATTCGGGCATATTTGGTGAGTTTCGAATGTGCTGTGTTCCAAGTTATTACATAGAAATAATGGTGGCTTTGCCTTGGTGGTGAAACTTTAAGCTTTGTCCGTTTGATTTAACTTGTGATTCCTGGATGCACTATAGCTGAGTTTACAAAATAGTGAGGTTCTTTTTATACTTAAAAGAAACTTTTGGCTTTTGTGCATTTAATAACGTTCTTGTAATTGTATAAATGAGTCAAAAATGTCAAAACACTGTTTCCAATGCAATCCAGGAAGCCCACGAAACCTTCAATGAATGGTTTAAACACATGAACTCGGCTCCACGGAAGCCTTCTTTGTTACCACAAGCAAGTTTCACTGAAAAAGTGGCCCATGAACATAAAGAAAAGAAGTACGAGGTAGGTAAAGTTCAAGTTGTTATTTACTATAAACATTTATGTTCTTGCTTAGGAGGCAGTCTTAGTTTAGTGAAACAGAGTAGAAGTCTGCTAATTCATATTGCTTAAGAACTCTATTATAAATTACTCTATTTTTATGTTGAAAAGAGGGAGTGTGAGATAGAATAGTAATGCCACTGCACAATAAATTCTCATGCGTGATTCTTGTATGACTCAGCTTTGCATATAATATTGTACACTGTAATAGTAAATATTCATTATAATGTGTTGATTGTCAGTGTTATTAATAAATCTGGGTACTTGATTTTGCTATTAACTCTTCCCTGGACAGAAGGCTGTCTTGTATTCTTGTATTTATCACATTTTCTTCTCTAAAAGATGCTGCAGTTCTGTTTGTTTTGCCAAAAGTTCTTTTTGCATGTCTGGCCAGTATGAATGCACTGTATTCAGTTTATACAAGTATTTGTTATATAAGCATGGCAGAATAAATTGTTTAAAATTATCTTCCTCTAGTGGCTTCGACTGCTGCTGAACAACCTGTCTGACTCTCTGGACAGGGAATTACGCAAGGATGTTAGCAGCAGGCTTTTAGGTTTTGGCAGTTGGCTGAAGATTCTGATTCAAGTTACAGCTGCACTGGCTGTTGCATGCTAGGGCAAGAGTCTGTGTTAAAATAGCCTTGGAAATTACAGAATCACAGAACGGTTTGGGTTGGAAGGGACCTTCAACGATCATCTAGTCCAACTATCGTGTTCTGCAGTAGTTTATTTTTTGTTTCTTTGCCAGATGGACTATGGTATTTGGAAAGGCCTCTTGGATGCTCTTACAGCTGATGTGAAAGAGAAGATGTACAATGTGTTGCTGTTTGTTGATGGAGGATGGATGGTTGATGTTAGAGAGGTAAAATGAATTTTTATATCACGGCGTAGACCACAAAGCCAGATTGTACCCGGCTGTACCTTTGTCATCTTTATGTGCTTCTGTTTACTCTGTTATAATTCACTCTGCCCTTGCTGTGACCAGTTACAGATTGCTTCCTGTTCAGTTACTGTATAAATCGGATCTGGCAGTCCAGTCTAGGCTGGTTAGTCCAGTTTTTTGCCTGTGACACTGCTAATTATGTGGTTATGCTGAGTTGCCTTTTAAAGGTAAGTGTTCATAACACTAATATATTATTTTGCTATGGTAAGGATGCCGAGGATGACCCTGAACGAACACACCAGATGATTTTGCTGCGAAAGCTGTGTCTGCCAATGATGTGCTTTTTACTGCACACAGTGTTACATAGTACTGGACAATATCAGGAGTGCCTACGACTGGCTGACACGGTTGCTTCTGAGCGACACAAGCTTTATACGGTGAGTTATTGAGAGCTGCAGACAGCTTAGCTTCCATTTAAGAGCTCTGTGGGTTGACTGCGGAAGAAGCTTCTATATAGAGAGGAAGATGCCATATGTTCCTTAACATCATAAGTTTCTTCATCTCTTCCCATTCACTGCAGTAGTAAAGGGTTTCCTTGTATGCTGACTTAAGGAATCAAAGAGTGAACTTTGAAACGCTGAAGATGATGCCAATGTTTTGACAAGCAGTTCTTCTGAGTAGTGCAGTTACTAATTTTTGGATGGAATCTATTGAACTGAAATAAGTTGAACTGTAGAATTGTAATTGATTTTTTTTTTTTTTTTTTTTATTTCCATTACATCTCAGAACATTGCATAAGCAGGTTTTGTTTTGGAGCACTTGGTTTACCTAACTTTCTCACCCTCCAAAAGTCTGAAAAACAACAGAAGAAAAAACTTCGCCACTGAAAAAAAAAAAAACAAACAACCCGCAACCAAGAAACCTAAACCACAACACT
>NW_009220579.1:0-1614 GCF_000690835.1 Fulmarus glacialis | reverse complement strand
GCCACCCCCTCACCCCACCCCCCAAAAAAAAAAAGAAAAACAAGGATTAGAAATCTGGAAAGGAACATCAAGGCTAAGAAAAATACTGTGATGCATTTGCCTGGATTGGCTTCAGATCTCTGCCAGCAATAACAGGAAAATTAAATTTGGCCATTTACCAATAATCTTTGTAGTAGTTATGAGACAGAGCTATCTTGAGAGACTACCTTTGGGTTTTGGATACTGCTACTAGCTTGCAGTCCTTTACTAAATGCCGTTCTGAAATGTCTGGTGTTCACACTGTCTTAAATAGAAAGAAAAAAAAAAAAAAAAGAAAAAATTTAGTAACTTAATTAACGACCATTTACTTTGATATCAGTGCTATTCATTGCAAATAAATATAACTTCATTATATCTTTTTTTATTTGTAGGTATTTTCAAAAGAAGAACTCCGAAAGCTGCTCCAGAAGCTGAGGGAATCTTCTCTGATGCTTCTGGACCAGGATCTTGATCCTTTGGGATATGAAATTCAGTCATAGGATTTCATGTAGATACTTGCAAAAACTTCTGAACATTCTGGTTATAAAAAAGAACAAAACCATGACTAAGATAAACTGTTCTGATCTTTGGGGGGAAAAAAACCTAACCCTCAGATTTCAATTTCAACTTGAAAAATTCTGACCAACTTCAGAGAGGATATTTGTTATACAACCTTTTTCATGGTTTTTTTTTTCTAATAAAAGTGCTTCACAAATAGAAAATGTTTGTTCATTCTAATCTATAATGTCATTATATAAATATGGTGATTGTGTGAACCTCCTTAACCTCTTTGCTTACATGCCAAAGAGCTGCCTGTAGACTGGAAACATTACTCGGCAGGAGAACGCGCAAGGGTACAGTGAGAGGAAAGTGAGACTGGAGGAGGTTGCATGTGGAGAGCAGGGGAGGAGAAAGCAGATGCAGGGAGCTGGAGGGAAGGAACATCAAAGGAAGAGAGGAAGTGAAGGGCTGCCACCAGCCCTTCAGAAGAGAGAAGGGCTTGCTTCAGGGCTTGCACTGTCCTCACGTACATTCTGTAGTTGCTAAAATGCCGATGTGGTCCTGAACCGGCGGAAAGGCGACCATACCTCAAAACTCCCAAGTTTGAGATTCTGTAATTTATTTAGAAACCTTGTTCCAGCCCTGTTTACGTGTGTAAACACACTTTTAGCTGCTTTTCCCTTGGCTGGAGAGTGCGGAGGACAGAGCTGCAGCGCAGTTAGGCAAGGGCTTCGGCTCCTTCACTCAGTCCGTGTCTTGACGAAGAACGTAATCTGTGCTATACCTGTATGTCGATGTAGTTTTATGTGTGTGTTTATAGAAATACCCAGTCCAGCTGTTGAGAGAAGGTGTGTTTCTGCCCATCGCTGGACCGTTGGACAGCGGGGCAGGAGGTGGGGGTATGCCTGCGTGGGTGTACTCGGGGGGGCCGGGAGAGGTCCTGCACGTTGGCGTGGACCGCAGGGCGCGTTTTCTGCTGCACCTTCTCCGTGCGCCTCTTGCTCCTGTCAGGGGCTCGGCGAAAGCGTGGCTCCCGGCCCCCCTCCCGCTTTGTCCGGTAGCTGCCGAGGGCGGGCAGAGCCGCTCGCCGCGGCA
>NW_009220578.1:13469-13827 GCF_000690835.1 Fulmarus glacialis | reverse complement strand
GGGTGACACCTGGAGAGGGCCGGGCAGGGGCGCGGGAGCACGGGGCAGCACCGGGCCTGTGAAGCTGAACCTCTGGTCCTGGCGCTTCTTCTGAGCCGTTTGATGCTTTGATGGCACAGCTCTTGGAAGTGCTGCCGTTTGCTCTGCCCCGCGCTCCTGTTGCGAGCACGCAGGGATCGCCTGCTTTTAAGCATAAACCTTGCTGCGCTTTTTGCGCTCTGATATCACTGTACTCAAAGGTTGTAGTCGTCTTGAGATCCTTATGGGACAGCATCCTGTTATTTTATATGCACGAGGGTTTGCGTGGTCTCAGAATGAGGAAAGAGATTTTCTGGTTTAGATTAGGGAAGGAGAAGTT
>NW_009220578.1:0-13457 GCF_000690835.1 Fulmarus glacialis | reverse complement strand
CTTTCCCTCCCTTAAACTTCCTCCTGAAATGAAAGACTCGCACTAATTGTACTTTGTTTTGCCCTTTTCACAGAATCCTCCAAATCGTGGCTCTTCCTTTGGTTTCTCAGTATTTAATTTAATGAATGCAATCATGGGAAGTGGCATACTTGGCTTATCCTATGCTATGGCCAACACAGGGATCATGGGGTTTAGGTAAGTTTTCAGTTTTTACATACACTTATTTTTAAACTCTGCTTGCAGTATTAAATGGAAAAAAACTTGATTACTAAGACTCCTGTACAAAAACTGAGTAAGAACTAAGTAGCTTGTGCTTTTCAGCATTGTTGAATAAGATCTTCCTGCTTTGGTTTAGTCATTCAAATCTGGCCTAACAGAAGTACTGCCCAGAAATTGCATTAAATTGCCACATGGTGGCAATTTCTTGGCCATTACTCCTAATAGATTGATATTTACATTTTAAAGCTGCTGTCTCCTTTAGTTCCAGAAATGGGCCTTCTGGAATGGGATGGCTACGTATCTGAAAAATGTGCATCAGCTTGTGCTTTTGTTTGCACTTCTGCTTGTTGTACATACTAACCTATGGCTAACAGGGCCAAAGTCGCCAGAATTGTCACTTTTATCATTCTCTAAGCATTAGATTCACTTCATTAGAAGACACATATTTGTCTGTGTACAGACACTGATGTTTGTGTCCTCTTGGTAATTCATATATCGTGTCTTTACTCTGTATAGTATGTGATACGCTTTAGTGGACAATATAAGAAGCAGTGGAACTTAGCAAGGATTGGGAAGGTCAGAGACCGTATGAACCATAATCAGCAGATACAAGCCACAAAATGAGGAAATCTTGTCTTGTGGTAGCTTACTTCTTGCAAAAGTAGCATTCTTAAAGATAAAAAGTGCATTGTACTCTAAAAGTGCTTTAATCGTAGATATTTTGTGTTTTTTAGTATCTTGTTGCTGATTGTCGCCAGCCTTGCGTCTTACTCTGTATTTCTTCTGCTCAGTATGTGCACTCAGACTGGTAAGTGAAAAGGATTTATCTAACAGTGATCTCTGAAATACTTCCTCACCTGTATCACAAAGACATGACCCAGTATAATTATTATAATTAACAGCATGTTAACAGCTGTGATTGTCAGCTGTGTCTGGAATATTTTACATTTTTAATGATTACTGTTTGCCATTTAAAAATACAATTTTGAAACTTCTTATGAAAAGGTAATGCCAAACTGACTGGTTTCTAGATTTTCAGTTTTAATTTTTTCAAAATGCCTCTCATCTTCCTAAAAAGATAGGTCCTGTATTTCTGTAGCAAGATTATTTTGGTGCTGGCTGGACCACGCTACTTCAGTGTGTACTGTTGCTTTCAGTGGACTTCCATTCTTCTACTTGTAATATATATTTTGTTTACGGTTTGAAATGGATGCCCTTTCAGGTTTTGTAATCTATTGGATTATCATAATTCTCATGGCACTTTATAGATGCAGGTATTTACAGCATTTTTGATACTGAATGAGAAATCACATTGCAGTCCTTAGAAATTACACTGCTTTGAGAATGTTCAAACAGCAGATTCTAGTATCTGCAATCTATTCTGCAGTGTTTTAATTCTTGCTGCTTTTAATTGTTATTGAAACAACTGACTAGTTCCTTGAGTTCTCGTACACAAAGATCACGTTATAGCAGGAACTCTTCGTCTCTTTCAGTCACCTGTTTCCCTCTCATCTGTTTTCCTTTCTTTTCAAAGGTGGTGGGAGAAGGCTTCCGTTTCTTTCCTTATTGGCTTTGTTTTCTATAGCTAGCTTTGGTCTCTCAGATGATTGCTTCCTGATTCTTCTTAGATCTGCTGCTCCTGTCTTCACCTGTTGAGTGATCTTCTTCATACATTCTTAAAAATATTCTTCAGAGGTAGGGTCACTTTTATGGTTGATATTGTTGGCTGCTTGATGATTTGGGACTAAGTCTTTGGCAATTTTTTTCTCCTCTTGGAGCTCTGCTTATTAGAAAGGAATCAGAACCTGAACTAAGTAGCTAGAAAGATACATAAGAAGCAAAAAAGGGAGAACTTGAGATAACTTTTTATGATCTTTGTTTACCTCTTATTTGAGGCTGAAAAGTTCTGTATTATATAGGCACTAAGTGGTATTATGTTTTGTCTGGTAAAATAATCATTAAAGAGATCCTTGTAAAAGAGCTACTGACGAAAGAGGAAAACTAAGGATTTAGGCTTTTTGAAGTAAGAAAAGTTTCCATGTTATGAACTTAGAGACCTAAAAGACAAGAATGGTTTAACTCCTCAGTTATTGTCCAAAGGCAACGTTCCACCTCAGGAAAGCATTTTTTTAAATACACACAACTGAAAGCAAGGAATACCCCTGAAATGACAGGATGAAGTATTTCTCTTGTCTGAAACTAGCACTTTATGGTTTATAATTAGTTATAATTATCACGTAATGTTGACAGATAATACTAGCACCAGAACTATGTCTAGATAAGTTTGCTGGATTTACGGCCTTCTGTGTTTCGATTTTTTTTCTTTTTTAATAAGATTTCTCTCAGATTATATTTACTATAATGTAAACTATTGTAGTAATTTCATGTTACATAGCATTCAGAGCTTTTCCGTGGAACGTTGTCACTAAAAAGCGAGAAATATGACCTGTCGTGCCTTGAAAAGTTAAATCAGTGTAACTGTTGCTTTCGAAGTAGAGAATTGAACATTTTTCTTTATAAAACTGACATGCATTTGTGAACAGTGTCATGGTGTTAGGCTTAATCCATGGCAAGGAATGGAAAAGAAATTTTAGTAGTTTTAATATAAAAAATGAGCTAGAAAAATTTAAAGGGTGGAGAAGAAAAACCTTTGAAAGTGTTTGTAAGCTATTCATTCAGGTATTCAAATCATAAAAGTAATCCGAGGAAAGAGCTGACCTGTAAAATACCTTCTGAAAAGGAAGCTCTAATATTATTCTATTTTAAACAGAGACGAGGATTTATTAAGCACAGGCATTTTAGTTGTGTTTTAAAAATAAAGAAGCGTCTTCAATTTTTAAATTACATTGGTCTAGACTTTGACAAAATCAAATTATTTGTGTAGACCAAAAGGCTTAGCAAAAACACATTGCCAGGTGTCAAGTGTTAGATTTGGATTTTTTTCAATGTTTTTCCCTGGTGTTAATTCAGTACAACCTACGTTGTTTTGGGGTTTGGGCTGACAAAGGCTAAGCTTACTCTGTAAAGCAGAGGAATTGGCAATTTAAGTGGGATGTACTTTGAAGTTTCTTGGCTTTTTTTTTCCTTTTCATTTTATGAGTTAGTCACGAGTATTGCTCATACTATACTTGCCAATTTCACTTTGCATTTAAATGGATCATTTCCATTTAGTGTTTATAACATAATAGAAATCAAGACAGTCGGGCAGAACTTGTTTATCTTTTTATCAATTGTGCTTAATATTTTGTTCCGTATATTCTTGAAATTACAAAAGTAATGTGATTAAGTATTAGGGCTTCCCAGTGTTCACAGGACTACATTGATTACAGAAAGAGAGTTACTATAGAAAATATTCTAAGGTTTCATATTGCTGTTTTGGAATTGTGTGGAAAATTTTGTTTTCTTTGTTGGTAACTCCTCACACGTGCGTGCTGTGTATTTGTTCCCATGTGGTAAAAACAACTCTCTCCTAAGTATGTTTAACGTTTTATTGATTTTTTTTTTATGCCATTGGAGATGGCCTTCTAAAATGATCTTTTTTATTTTGTGATCAACAACTTTATAAATAGGAATCTAAGAAAAATACAGGATAAAATCTAGTAAGACATACTTCTTGTTTAATTATATCTGTATATAACTTTTATCAGTGTACCGGCAGATATAAGAGATTAGTCCAGGTTTATGCTGAGAGCTGACTCTGGCTCGTTTAATTTTCTCATTTCATTTATTTTGTCATAGCATATTGGTGTCAGTAGTAGAGCAGAATGTGAAACATTGCCCTTGAGAAAACCATGTGAGAATATTAGTGAAGTTTTTTTGGGTTTTGGGTTTTTTTTTTTTTCCGTCTGGAGCATTGATCTGATTGTGTGCAGAACTTTAGTGAAATAAAAATGCCTCAGCTTGGGCAGTTGGCAGTCTGAGGCTCCAGTCCCGTCATCCGATCTCTCTGAACCGCCCGTGTCTCCCAAGTCTTGTTTCATTTACTTCAGTGGGACTTCACTCAGGTGTGAAGGTCTGCCCCCAGCAGCTCGAATTGCAGGGCTCGGCCCTAAACTAAAGATGTGACAGGAGTAGAAGTAGTAGTGTACCAAGTAGAACCAAGGAAGAGAAAGCAAGTGTTGTGACAATAAAATTATGTGGTTTTGAGATTAATTCTACCCTTTGAGGCATTTACAACTGCGGACTGTTTTATTATATACCGAGAAAGTGAGTGGTATTTCTCAGAAAACTTTCATCTTTTTGCTATCGCTTGCGTTTCTAATAACAAAATATAGAGCAACAATGAAAGACTTTAATATGACTTCCTTCTTTCTGAGAAGGGATTGGTTTGAGTTACCAGCAATATTAGAAGTGAGCTTCAGCTAAAACTCAACAAAAGCATACAGGAAACCACAAGCTATTTTAATGTGATTATGTAAGTCAGGTGCAGGTAAGGGCAGGATTTTTGTTTTGTTTTTGGTTTTGCTTTGGTGTGTTTTGTTTTGTTTTTTTTAATAATAGATTTCAACCAAGGAAGGTGTTTACCTTCAGTTCTTTTGAAAATAAATAGTGCTGAGTTTTTAAAAGCCGGCAAGAGGGTGATCGATGTTTATATTCATAGAATGATGAAAATGGATCCTCTGTTGTCTTCATTTAAAAAAAAAAAGTGTACCCTTTTAATAAATAAAATATGGGAATATCTTATATCTAATTGTTGAGGCTAATTTCAGTATTCTTCACCTATAGTATCACTTGCAAAAATCTTTGGGAGAAGGCAATTTGCCATTAATGTATTATTATTATTTTTTAAATATTACTATTTTTAATATTAAATTGAGTTTCTGGAGAGTTTCTGAATGGTTGAGCGTATAGCTGTATTTTGTAGCAGGAGTACAGGTATATATAAAAGCTATTTTGTAAATAAAAAATACTATAAAATACTCTTCTAATTCTGTCCTGAATTATGTTCATTTGAAAAGGGAAAAAAGGCAAAGCTAGAGCTTTCAAGTGATTTTTGAAGTTAGAAATATTTTAGCTTTTTTTTCCTTACTAACAGCTGTCACTTCTTATGAAGACCTTGGCCTGTTTGCATTCGGATCAACTGGAAAGGTGAGTATTTATTTTTACCTGTGTATTTTTCTTTTTGGTCTCATGCTTCTGATATATAACTGTTCTTTGCATAGTAAAGAGATATAAATGAAATAAGTAGTATAATTACTGACATCCTAGTATACTGAAAAATCTGTTATGTCCTGAAGCTTTTCGCTACGTTTCAGTTAGTGTATCTAGTCTGTGGAATCCCAAACTTTAGTTTACTGTAAAATAGATATTCCTTAAATGCAAGATTTTGTGCTACTTTCCTGTCAGTGTGTTAGTTTTTTAGTTGTATGTACGAATATTTGCTCATTGGCATTGTTGTCAAGTTGGCTCAGCAGTCCGTTTCAGGTTTGTTACAGTCCCATCGTAGCTCTGCTGTAAACTTAAGAGACAGGTAAGTGATTTACTGTTGATGTTCTAGCATTTAGTAGAGATCTAAGATAAGTGTTTGCCTTTCATGTAGTTTCCACAATAGGAACAAATAAGAGTACGTTTAATGCATGTTAATTTTTTTCTTTGTTTAATAAACTCTTCAGATTAATGTTTCTTACTTGTTACCTCATGATTTAAAAAAACCCCAAAAAACCCCCCAAAACCCCCCAAAAACCAAAACCAAAAACCAAAAAACAAAACACCAGCAAACTAACCATTTTTGGTATAAGAGTAATCAATATGTAAGCCATGCGTTTTTAGTAGTGTGTACTGAATATCTTTTTCCTAATAGACGATGTTGTCCAGTAATACTGGGTGCACAGGAACTACTACTCGTGAATACTGCACATTCAATATTATGACTTCTATGCTCTGTGTTTCAGTTACACGATACTAAAAGCAGATTTTACTACACAGAAGTGCGATTTTAATGGTTTACTGAAACAGTGTAATTTTTTTAAAAAATGAGTTCTGCTTAACAGACTATAGTCGAATTTCTTCTGGTTTAATGTAGCTGAGAATTAAATCTGAGCTATTAGGTGTTTGTAAGACTTCCATTAGCATTAATAAGCAGATATGAGTGTAGTCTGTGAGGATCGATATTTATCGATCAAAGTTAAGATGTGATCAACCTCAGGAGAAAATAAACCTTGATATTAGCAAGATATGAAATAGAATTATTTTTTACAGGAGCTGTTCTGTACACATTAACCACAAGCCATTAGATGTAGAAGTCATAGAAATATAGAGCTTAAGGAGATACTAAAATGTGACTTAGTCGGCCTTTGCTCTGAAGCAGGGCTAAACATACGTAAACCGTTCTTGGCAGATGTTTGTCTAATCTGCTATTTAAAAACTTAAATAAAGAAGATTTCACAGCTTCATTATGTAGTCAACATCAGTATTTTTTTTTATTCTCCCTAATACACTTTTTCATAATTTTCAGTTTAAAGAATTTGTGCTAAAAATCATCTGGTCGTTTATTTTCGGTGTGCATGGAGAGCACTGGAATATTTCCAGGTTGGGAAATTGTTGTTTTGATAAAATAATTAACCAAAGTTCACCAAGCTTTCCTGATGAACTGACGTTTTCTGGAATGCTTATCTTTCTGTCTTGAAGTATCTTTGATACTTGTACACCTTTCTTAAAACTTGCCTGCAAAATGGAACACAGTAAGCTGGCTGAGAACTTGACAATGACAAGAAATGTAATTATTGCCTATATTTTAGCTAGAACATGGCTGGTACTACGTCCCAAAACAAGATTTGCTGTTTCTGTGGGTGCTTCATGCTACTGATTGTGTTATGTCAGATTATTTTCTCTATTTGCAATCTAATAACTCTTAAGTCATATATTTGAGATCTGCTTCCTGAATGCATTGCTTTTAACTGATCTTGTTGATTTTTAGACTTTTCTAGTTTACCACAACCATTCTGAATTCTAATCCTGTCCCTGAACGCTCCTCACTTCAGTCAGGCACAGGTGGCTTTTTTTTTTCCTTTAAAGTAGTACTTACTCTTCACTTACCCGAGTCATTTGCTGATGATACAGACAGACGGCTGTAGGACCTTGCTTGAACTGGCACCTTAGGTTGGCAGTAAACTACTGGTTAACTGCACTTGAAGTAAGCAGTTATTCAACCTTAGGGTGATTTCCTGTCAAATGTATTTTTCTGAGATGTGTGAGAATGGAGATTTTCTCCTGTTGGAAGATTGCTGATTCTCCCTTTCCAAAGGTATGAAGTATTCGTTTCCATCTATGGTAAATTCCAAGATACCATACTCTCCCCCTCCCCCCCCCTTTCCCCTGGTGACTTTTGAACTGACTTTGAATTCATTTAAAATCTGATACAATTTTCTAGCTGATCAATTGAAAAAATGGCAACTCTGCTTTCAGATTTTATTCAAAAGTACAAATTTGGTTTTCTTCTCATAACTGTGGCTTAATTTTTTCCAAGTTGACTTAATGGTAGCATTCATGTAGGAAAGCCCCGCTACATCAAGAAGAGCAGTGGGTAGAAAGAAAAACTGTACTAGATGATTGTACTATTTTAGAACTGAACTGAAAGAAAACACTGGGAAAACTTTAGACACTTTTAGGGTGTTTTCAGTTGGAAGTTAATTCTTTGGATTCAGACAAATATTTTAATAGCCTGTGATCATTTCTACTTCCATATCAGTCCAGTATGAATAATCACAAATGCTAAAGAAAAGTCTTTTCTAGTTTACAAGTTTAAAAGAATAATGATGTTCATGGCAGTTAAAAATTTTCAGGTTTTTGGAGTGAGGAGGTAGCTTGTACAAATCTCTGCTGTCTGATTGTCTTCTCAGAGGTGAATGATCATTTTTCATTTGTACTCACCTGATGTCAATTAGAATGCACTTACATGTTTTCAGTGATTTAAAAACCTCATCTTCTGCAGAACAGACTTCTCTTGTTTTCTCATCTCAGAACGAAAATGCAGTATTTTCAGGGAGATTTTTTGCTTTTATATTCACTTTAGATTGTGGTGGTTTCCATGTGTTAAACTCTTCAGTAAAGAGAAGATGCCCTTCCTTTCAGTACTAGTTATCGCTTCTACATCTGGTCTGTTTAAGATAATACATATGTGTTTTATGACTGCTATGGACATACGATTTTAGTTATCCTTACCCTTTCTAAAGAAATCAATTTTTTTTTATAGGTCCTCGTTGCAACTACAATAATTATCCAGAATATTGGAGGTAAGACTTCATATGCTCAATATTAACCAAGTGGAATATAAAATCTACAGTCTACAAAGCTCCACAAACACCAAAGGCAATAATTTAATTAAAGTGTTTGTAAGAGACTGATTAAAAGGACAGAAATCTTACAGAAAAGGCTTATGTGATCATGCTAAGTGAAGTGCTGTAGTCGTGGGGTAGATGGGGAGACTTATGGGGGTTGGATTGTATGCCTGATACTGCATCATAGGATGGGGAGCGCATCCATTATAGCTGGCATTGCTAATTGGAAGTGGCTGAGGAAGCATAATCTCCTCTCCACTGTTCCGTACATTTGCATCTGGTAGCTACATTTTATCATATCATATGTTTTGGTTTTTGCTGTTGGAAGTTGAAACTTGCTTATGCATTTTAGTGATTTGTGTAACAACTGAATGTTTACTTAGCCATGAAGTTTCACATGTTCTTTATTAAAGGTAGCTTTTTTTTTTGGTTAGTTCAATACCTTGTTTTTTGGGGGGGTTGTTTAGTTTGCTGACTTTCATCATGTGGGCTGATAGTCTATGTTGTTGTATGCTGGGCTGTCCAGTTACATTATTCTTATTTTGTTTTCCTTGGTGCATGACATAATAAAAAAACACTAGCTGACTTTGTATTAAAATAATCGCCTAAGCATTTAAACTCTTACTTGGATATATTCACATACTTGACTGTTACTAAGTAGTAGTGCCCTTAGAAATTAATTGTCTGAAAGTAGACAGTGTTTAGCAGAACAACTCTAATTTTTTTTTGGATGTAAATGTTTTGGATACTTTGAGAGATGAGGGAATTATGTGAAAGCTCCCTCCTTTCCATCCCTTACCCCCAAGAAGATACACGTGTTCACATACATTGATAGAAGGAAACAGCATTCCAGCACTTTTTTCCTTTAGGATTACCTGTCGAGTCCAGACAACTCAGTGATTGCTGGTTTTTGTCACTATGTAGAGACCTAGAACTAGACCAAGTAACTGCTCTTATGATAAAATTGGAATATTTTCTTATGCTAAAAGCTCCAGTAATAAAAACTGCCTAATTGAAACGGCCTTAAAAACCCAAGCATTAATTTCAGACAGGAGTGAACATATTAATTCCAAGATCAAGGATTATTTATTCATACAGGTTTTAGAGGGTGTTCTGTAGCAGTGAACAAATTTCTTAATTTCCTTTCCCGTTTGAGTAGACCTCTAAATAAACAGCACTGGGGAAGGAGGGATACACAGTACAGGTTCTGGAGACTCTGGGATTGTGTACAAGACTCTGTGGTCAAAGGAAATATGACTCTCATTTTTTTCCTCATAGCAGTTCATAACCTTCTCTGTGTCATTTTTAATAAAATTCATTTCAGTAACTCTAGAGCCCCAAACTGTTGCATGCTGGATATTATCAAACTACTCATTCTGACTTCTGCAGTGGCCTTTTCTGCCAACAAGTTGGGCCTGGTATGCCAACCAGTGTTTTTGTGTTTAACTAGTTAAAAAGTAGGTTTTTGCAAGTTGAAACTCTTCTTTCAAATATTTTTAGTGACCTCATTTTGATGGAAGCTTTCAAAACTCTGTTTTGGTTCTTCTGGTTCCAAGGGCAATATCTTTCAAGTAAGAGAATGGTAGTAGTTCATGCATCCGGTATGTTTGTTTGCAAAGATCACTTAGTTTCAAATGCACTGAAAAGAGAAAACTGACTTTCCTTCTCCGAATCAGTTAGTGTTAGTAGTGCCCAAGCATGCCGCAAACTGTGAGGAAGGGTGATCTGTGGAAACATGGGTTGCAAGTTGGGCCTTCTTGGCACCTTCTCCCATACAGAAGATGTATTGTGCTATCATTGCAAGGAGCTATCACAGCTTCTGTTTAGTATTTAGATTTCTGTTTGGGAACAGAGCTCCCGACTGTGTTATTTCTCTCCTTAACAACTGCCTTTGGCAGAGTCCTGTGATGCTGCAGTCCACTGACACAGCAGCGCTGTGTCAGGAATCATCTTTGAAGATGACTATACTGCAGGCTAACAGGCTCTTAAAAATAGGAGGGATGAAGAGCTCTCTTCACCTCTCACCGAGCCTTGACTCTTGAAGAAATGTGTAGAAAGAAAGGAAATTTTCTTGTCTTTCTGGTCTATCTACAAATTTTAAATGGGAGTGGTGAAACTGTGTGGTGTAGTTTGTCCTGAATGGGAGCCATGCTGGAATTAAGTATAAAACTTATCCTTTCCCCTTAGTGCACTTTGGTAGGTGTTCCCCTCTCTTTGTTTTTTTTGTCCGTTTGAAGGAATCAGCAGCACCGTGCCTGTTGGGCAGACATCCAGACTCTGTCAACATCTTTAATTTCAGAGTAAGGCTAAAAATAAAATTGTTTTCCGTTACCTACGCCATCATCAGACCTGGGTACATTGCATCATATGGTATCTTATTTCAAAAGCAATTGGAGAGCATGAGATAATGAATGATGGTTTGTGATTAAAATAAGCAACTTTACTAGGGTTATTGTCACCATCAGCATCTAGTCTGGGCTTTTTGAAAGTTTGCTGATCACTTCTAAAAATAATTTAAGTGCGGAAGTGATTTACATTCATTTATGGTGGAGAGAGCTTTTTAGTAATCATTTTAATATAGTTATGCTTTCTAATTTGTCATTTTCGCTTTTTTAAAAAGAAAGCTTAAGGTGCAAATTTGAATTTGACATCCTAATTGCATACACTTATGGATTTGTGTAGATAGGGGAGGCAGGATACCCAAAGGAAAAAGAAAAAGATTTTTGTACAGCTACAGGAGAGCACTGGTTGTTCAAATCTGGAATTTAAAAGGTTAAAAAAAAATAATTTCAAGTATATTGCTTGGAATTTTAACATGTATCTCTAACATGAGTGCTCAACTTCCCTGCAGATTTTGAATTGTCTCTTGTAACACTTTGTTATGTCAATCCAAGTAACACAAATCAAATACCAAAATCCATTTAAGTACCAACAATTAACTAAGGATGCATTGGTATAATGCGTTAACTTTGCAATATCCAACATCATAAATACCACGACTTAAAGACTTTATAGAACATACACAAATTCTTAGCTTAGGGCGACTAAACTTTGAGAATATTTGCTTAGCTTTCCTTATATCAATATGTACTTGTTCTGGCAATATAGGTGTTTGTTAATAAAGTGAAACCAAAAGATTGAATAGGATGGCCAGAGCTACTCATTTTTATATTGTTCTATTTGTCAGTTTTTTGGCCCAATCCAGCAGCCCTTTAACGTAACTAACTAGTGGTTACATGGGAACTGCCTTGCTCTTGAAAGAGCCAGTTAGTGTGTCTACGGGGTTGCAAAGTGGACACTAGAAAGGACACTATCAAATTGCATGCCACCAGGCTGTTAGTTTCTTCATCCATTCCTCCCGATCCTTTCACCCATGTCTTCCCCATGTCCATTTCTTGCCTGCCATGCAGAAGATCTTGAAGGATTTCAGACCTTGTCACGTGCCCTCTGAGATGAGAGAGGGCCCTTGGGGTAGTTGTACGCCTGGAGGTGTAGAAGGAGCGAGGGAGGCTGCTATGGAAAACACTAAGTTACATGGCTCTGTTGGCTCTTTATGTAATCTTTCCCAGGAGCGACTGGAGTTGGACGGCGTCCCCGCTATTGTTTTAATAGCGTTGTGCTTCTAGGAAGTGATGGATGAGGCACAGTGGGCCAAAGCCATGGCTCAGCATCACGCAGCCCTTCCCCCTCTCCTGCCAGGGAACTTCTGCGAGCTTCCTAGATGCTTTCCAAAGGGGGGAAGGAGGACGGGAATTTCTCGTCCTGGAATTGTCCTCTCTGTGGATGTGACTGAAAAGGAGGACAGTCCACAGCCATGTGTCTGAGAGAAAATCGGTAGGAATCTTAAAGCATATGTAACGAAGTTAGAGAAGGAATTATTTTAGCAAGGCTGGTAGAAAAATGGAGACAAACACAATAAAGTATTGCACAAGAGCAGCTCTCAGTCTGTTGCCAACACTAACAAATCTTCAGCATTGAGGTCTAGCACGAAGTATGCGGAGAGTTTTACAGCATACTTCTCTGGGCTGCGGGCTGGTATCAGCTGAAGGTCACTGCTGTAGGGAGATACGACCGGTCCCAGAGGGCCTGGTAGCTGTGATACACAGAAACCTAAATTGAAACCGCTGAGAACATGAGTTTAATTATTTAAAATTTATTAGCAGTGGGATTAAGTACAACAGTAGAACCTGCAGTACAGCCATGTAGCGTAGGTGGTCTGTATGAAGATTTTTTGCGACAGCCTTTTCTTATTTTTTCAATTTCTTTCGATAGGCTGAGATACACAGGGGAATTCTCGTGCTGAGGATCAGTATGAGTAACTAGCCTGCCTTAGCTTGTACCCAAATGATCATTGCAGTCGCTTTTTGGAACTAAGCTTTCCAGACAGCTAGCTTTAATTTTACAAAGAATCATTTGCTTTCTAGTACAAATACAGTTTGTTTAAGTGTAATTTCTGTAACTGGTGCTTGCGGATTTTGTTTCCAATATTCTGCCATTGACATGTCCTCAAAGGTACACGTTTTTCTTCTTTGTAAGAATAAGTAATGAGGAAAAAAGATTGTTCTGTATCCCTGGAGCGCTGTTTTATCCTCGGGTCTGCCTGAAGGCTGTAGGCAGTAAATAGAAGTTACAGGATTAGTTCTGATGGGAGATTCAGTTCAGTCAGCATGATGGACAATACACAGAAACCCTCTATGAACGTAACACATGCGAAATATGTATTTACATTTGGATAGTTCATATTTTTCAAGCTCTCCGAAGTAAATCAAGAGGCGTGACGACTGGAAAAAGCATGTATTTCAGTCACGGTGAGAGTGCGGTGGTGAGCAGCGGCGGCAGGAGCAGCAGCAGCAGGAGCAGCAGCAGCAGCAGCAGCGCTCTCGCACCACCATCTGCTGGCCTCGCCCGGCCTCGCACAGCCTGGGCCGCCTTCCCGGGGAGCTGCCGGGCAGCTGGGCGCCT